>NW_026945730.1:2500-36581 GCF_034702125.1 Engraulis encrasicolus
GGAGGTCTGCATTGATCTACACTATCTACAGCATCACAAAGCATGGCAGCATAACAATTTTAATAAGCTACACATTTGTGCTGTCTTCCAAACCAATTTCATTTCTGGACTGGAAATAGTGGTGCATTTGTGAGTAGGAGAATGAGAAGGGGGCTATCTATGTGTTTGGAGGGACAGGGTGAGAGAAAGGGAGAAGAGCTGTCACGCTATTGAATTTCATAATATACAAAATATAGTAAATAGCCTCACTTGTCTGCTGTGCATGGTTCTGTTACATGATTAATGTAGGCTATGTCATTCTGGTCTGGAAATTAGTGTTTTTTAAGCTTACAACAAGCACATGTGGATGGAAGGAGATATGGCAGCTAAAATTGTTTTAAACATTGCACCAGTCTTACTTTACATTGCTTGTCAACCTAAGCAAGTATTATGATATCAGGTGGGTGTTAGTGAGTAGTGAGTAGGCTACTAACAGCTACTTTACTGGATTCCATTGCTTGGCATATTGGCTAATGTTAGCATGCTAACTAGCGATTTCTCTGATCAAAAACAAAGCTCTTTTTCTCTCTAATTCCAAATAGTAACCTCATAACTATTAGGCTTTCCATAATCACAAACGGTTGCTGATTAAATCACATAGTTCCAAAACACCCTCTGAAACTCCTGCATCATGCAATGAGTGGTTTAATGAGAACATAATAATCTCCATCCAGCAGAGCAGCACTACTGTTTGCGCTTGCCCCCTCTGTCTCTCGAGTGAGTCTCCAAATTCAAAATAGACCGCACGCTGTCACTCGTCCCGCCCCCTTTCTCAGAACTGTCTGTTTATTGGTTCACAGACTTCCCAGAGACAGTTGGAAGAGATATTACTATTGGCTGAGGGGCGCTTTGCCGTGAGGAGCGCTTTCGCCACTCTTTGTTGATTGCGACTTCATAAAAAAAACTTCATATCGCAAAATTACGCATAGGAGAGCGCCATTTCGGCGCCCCTTCTTCACATGGCGCTCTAGGCGACCGCCTAGCCGGCCTATGCTAAAAACCGGCCCTGCACGCACGCACGCACGCACACACACACACACGTCTGATGATGTTGTATAACCTTTCGGATGTTTTTGGTACTAAATAAAAATGTTAAAAAAAAAAAAAGTTAACAATGCGCTGCCCCCATTACAATGACCAAGATCTTGGAAAAGGCTGAATAAGAAAAAAATAAAAACCTCAGGTACTGACAAGTCCAGGGTAGTGTCAGCATTACAACTGCATGTAGAAATTGACTGAACTTGTCCTTTAACTTCAAAAGAGGTTCCCCACTGAAAAGGTTTGGGAACCACTGACGTACACTAACAGTCATAGAAATTTTCCATGGCACACCTCACTCTGACCCTGGTTGAAAAACACTGTTATAAAACTACCAATAAAACGCTACTGCCCTTCTGAGCATATGATATGCTGTTTATGAGTGGCAGCACGTCTGCAGTGTTACAACAGGTTGAAAGTAAAGTACACCGTTTCGGTTTCGTTCTGACGTCTTTCCTGCTGTATCAGTATTTAAAGCCGGCTCTCAACTCTCAACTCCAGTCTTTCATACTTCTTCGGCAGCAGTAGAGAATCTACCTTCCTCTCAACTGACTCTTCTGTTCTTCAAGTTTTGATAACAGCTCGGTAAGAAAAATGTTGTTCTTTTCCATTCTATTCCTTCAGCGTATTAAGTCATTCTGACATGTAATATTTAGAAAATTAAATGATCCATTTGACAGTGGTAATGAAATGTCCTTGTAGTGTATGCTTGAATTACATTAACGTAGTGTGTCCCACTACTATTTTCTGAAATTATCATTTGTAGCCTACTTGTATGTAGGGTACAGTATATAGATGTGAGATTAATGATGTGAAGTAATTTCAGTGGTAATAAAACATAGCTTGAAATTGACTTTCAAATGGTATCGAATTCTCAAAAATGTAAGTGTAGGGTTTTCCTAGACCCCGTAGGCTATAGCTTGGGACAGGCCCCTTGCTGAGATGAGTGATGAATGTATTAGGCCCTCGATAGGTTTGTTGTGAGCCTTACATTACTATGCACACCACTACAGTGAGTCCAATATGTATTTGATCCCTTGCTGATTTTCTTGGTTTGCCTACTAACAAAGACATGATCAGTCAATAAATGTTATGATAATATGTATTCAAATATGGAGAGACAGAATATCAAAAAGAAAATCCAGAAATTAACTAAAGAGAATATATATTAATTTATTTCCATTTCATCGAGCAAAATAAGTATTTGATCCCCTGCCATCTGATTACAGTTCCGGGCCCACAGACCAGATGGCCACTTCCGATCAACTTGTCATCTAAATTAAAGACACCTGTACATATTAACATGCATAAAAGACACATTGAATCAGCAGAATCAGTCCATAGTATGAGTGAATCAGTCACACTCCAACCTCACCAGCATGGGAAAGACCAAAGAGTGGTCAAATGATATCAGGGACATGATTTTAGACCTGAACAAAGATTAAATGGGCTGCAAAGCCACAAGAAAGAGACTGGGTATTAGTGACCCAGCTGTTGATGCATTTCTTCCAAAATGTGAGGAATACAAAATGACTATCCATCAGCCTGTCTGGGGTTCTATACAAGATTTGACCTTTTGTAGGGATTTGATAATCATGAGAACAGAAAGAAATCACCCTAGAGCTATACGGTATGATCTAGGCAGATATCAAAGCTACTGACCAAAATCACTGAGAAAACTACTGGTAGCACTTAATGCCACAAAGGTTTAAATTCCTGTAGTGCACACATGGTACCTTTACTTCAGAAGGAACCTGTGCAGTACCACTTGAGGTTTGCCAACGGACATCAGACTGATTTAGGATATGATAAGGAGGTGCTGTAGTCATATGAAACCAAAATCAAGATGTTTGGCATTATCACAATTCAATGTGTTTTGAGAAAGAGTACTACTGTCTATGATCCCAATAACACCCTCCTCACCATCATGCATGAAAGTGGTATCATTATGGTTTGAGGGTGTGTGTGTGGCCAAGGCACAGGACAACTTCACATCGTCAACGAATGGATGGAGGGAGACATGTAATGTGCAATCCTGAGTGCAAACGTCCTTCCCTCCACCACTACACTGAAGGGTGGGCCATTTTTGGATCTCCCAACATGGCAATAATACACAACATACAGTCAAAGCAATGAAGGAGTGGCTCAATAAGAAGCATATTAAAGTCGTGAAGTGGCCTAGACAGTCTCCAAATATTAACCCTATAGTAATTCTATGGAGAGAACTGAACGTCCCATTTGCCAAGCTACAGCCACAAACTATTAATGTTTTAGAGATAATGTGCAAAGAAATATGGGCAAAAATATTTTCTACTATATGCACAAACATTGTCATCAACTAAAAGAAGCATCTGACCTCAGTGCTAGACAACTAGGGCTTTTCCACAAAGCACTTTATCTTCTTTAGCTAGAGGGGTCAAATACTTATTTGCCTAAATTAAATACAAATAAATTAAAATATATTATTTTAAGTTATTTTCTGGAATTTATTTTTGATATTCTGTCTCTCCATGTTTGAATACATATTATCATAAATTTATAGACTGATCATGTCTTTATTAGTGGGCAAACCGGCAAAATCAGAAAGGGATCAAATACATATTGGACTCACTGTACATGCGACCGACTGCACATAGGCCTACGTACTTGCCTCAGAAGCACACAACCATAATGCACAGTACTGGTGGTGTCATCCAGGGGGAAAAGAGCAATGCGGAAACTCGAAAGAGACAGTAAGGAAAACAAAACAAAATAGATGGACCCCCTGGACAAGAGGAGACGATACTGCTACTGCTCCTACATTTGCACGCTCTTTTATCAAAGTGCAATGGGAGGTATGATAGTACTAATGGTTTTATTTCGGACAAGCTCAATGAGACAGTCTTGAAAAGTTGCCGCCATTATCGTTTTCACAGGAAACACTCGCGTGGAACTGTGCAGTTTTTTTGTACAAACGCCCCCAGGGATTGTGATGATATTGCACCGAACGTGCGTCTGCGTGCAGTTTCTAATATATGAAAAATTGACATGAAATACACACAGCAACGCATTCTTGCATGAAGCGTGCCCTGCATCAAGCAAAATCGAGGTCCTTTATACAAAAATATAATTTTGACCAGTAAATTACTTTAATTATGCTAGCAAGCTAACATGTTTAATTTCGTATGGTTTGTTACAGATACGGGAAGACAGATACGGGAAGACAGGACGATGTCCAAAAATGTTCAAGAAAAAGTAGTACTCACCGTGGTAACTGCAGCAGGTGCAGCATGTGCTGCATTAGGTGCAGCAGTATGGTCATCACTAACAAGAAAGACCAGGTGGATGTTATACAAGTACATTACACGCATTGTAAAAAAAGAAAAAGAAAAGTAATAGGACACTTGAGCAACTGGACTCCCACAGCAGATTCAATGTTCCATTTAGTGCTTAAAGAACATAATCTCATTGTTTACCTCCACTTTTAGAAGCCATGAACAGCACAAGGTTCAGAGGTCAGAAAGACATTTCTGATATCAACTGACATTTCTGATATCAGATGTTTGCTGAATTAATATGAAACTAGAAGCACTCAGAGAGCGCAGACCTCCGCCAAGGAAGCTGCTTGATAGAATATTTGACTATGTTACACCCTAAGTCTTTCTGCCTTCTTTTTGTTGAGTGCCCGCAATTCATTTTCTGGTCACTAGGGGCGTCTAGATAATAGCCAGCAATGGTGATGAATCTTTTAAAAACTCCTGGTTCTAGTTTGTGATCCGGATCACCACCAGAATCACTTGTTCCTTGGGTCATTAGCAACAACTCCACCCATGATTCCCCCCCCTTCCACGTTTGCTAATTAACATGCCTAATGACTGGCAGTGATTGATTGGCACCGCACGACCACGGGTGGACCATTCGGAGGGGAAAACAATGCAGTTTCATGGGCAGGCCAGAGGGGCCAACTGGGTGAATAGGTGGGTGTTATATGGGCTAATTTAAGCATAGGCAGTAAGTGGGCTTTGCTGTTCGAGCCCACAGGGGCAATGGGATGGGCATTATATCTGCTTAAATTAAGAATGGGCAATGACTGGGAATTGTGGTTGGGGCCCACATGGGCAATAGGTGGGCAGTAGATGCGCTAACCTAATTTTAAATTAATCAAAAGCACAAAGAATTTAACATGATATTAATTAAAGGGGCCCTCGGCCTAAGAAAAATAAAAGTTTGGTTCCAGTTGGTTGCCAGGCTTTTTTCAACGTTTGAGTGATTTTTCAAGAGCCATAAAAAATTGAGTTCTTTGTCCATGTGAACAACAAACATACCAGATCAACGTGTCAGGCTCCACCCCCCATAAAAAAAACGCAATTGACTTGATATCAAGTCTTTGGCACTGTGCCATACATTCTGAAAAGACTCGTTTTCAAGTTCATGGCACTCAAAGAGCTACGGAGGGACATGCTTTCCCATGCCCGTGGTGAAGTGTTTCACCCACATCCTGAGCTGTGGGCTCTTTGGGTGTGGCCAATTCAAGGCTGAAGCCGGTGACAGAGATATTCTAGACAGAGATCCGTTAAAGAGGTTATGAAACGAAAACAAACGGTCATTCCCATTAAAGCCTTGTTTTTCTGATAGCATCGATGAGACTTTGAACATCCTGGAGGAACTTGTGAAAATGGCAACTCAAAGTGTGAATTCAGTGAAATTTGGTTTGACTAATGAGCTGGGCTGTAACGTCATAGAGGAAAGTCCCTGGTTTGCTAGTATGGCGATCTAAGAAAACAACACACATTTGATGGACCCACATCTTATAAAGGAACCAAAATTCTCATACAAACATCAGCGTGTGGAAAAACCACACATCCAACCTCAGGAGAAAAAAGAAACAGCAGCACAAATCTATTTCAGAGGCACTGATACATTTGCAGAAAGTGACATGTCTGACAGGCGAAGTGACGATTGTTGACATAGCCTGACCGTTCGTTTTGTTTACGGTTACGGACGGTTGCTAAAACGCCATGACCCAAAGATGACGTGGCGTGTGTATTTGTTGACAAATGGGGGGCATTTTGATTCAATTGCGCGATATAATGTGATTGAAATGCATGTACATGCAACAATATCATCAACTAGAGAAAAAACGGAGCTATTAGGCTGTTGGAAAAACACCCTAGATAGCCTGAGTCCTCAACATATTTTTAGCGTTTATCATTATTATTATTTTTTGTGCTCAAAGTCACAGGCGTCGCGTGTCCCTCAGCCTGACTCTAAGGACGAGGTGTGTCCAAATGTCAGCCACACGTGCACCACAATACTAAAAACAAACAATCAAACGCTTCAAAGTAGGCCTACGCTATGCATCTCCGTTTATTTGCTAAGCAGTAGCCCAGTCTGTGAGTTGGCTGTCCTCGACCGAGAGCACCACGGAGGCTGAAGCGCGGATATCCTCCCAAAACCAATTTATTGACCAGTTGAATGGCAATCCATAAAAAGTGCATATCCCGCGAGCATTCGCATCGGTTTGGCATGTAATGTGCATTACCCTTTCCTGAAAACAACATACAAAGCAGATGGACAAGGTAAAACGAGTAGCCTAAAGCAAAGCAGTGCACTCACCTGTCTTCGTGCCCGAGCAGTTAGGCTACAGGGGCAGTTTCAGTCTGCACGCCGGCGATGTCAATTGTTGGAACTGCTTGAGGCAATAGCATTCTCTTCAGTCCAACCATGCCCGCGATCTCCACATTTGTGGTGAAGCAGGAGGGTTGGAAATTTGCCGAGCACAACAGTGACCACGAGCTTGCTTCAAAACCACGCTGGTGCCTGCGTGACGAAGGTCATGTTGCACCTGTTCACCCCCCTGAGGGATCGAACGTGTGACCTCGTCAACTACAACGGTCCGGCAATGGGAGACACAGTACGACAACGGCACGAGACTGTATGAGGCTATCGGAGGGAGGTTTTACCAACGTTCCACGCCAACTCTGTGCTAGTTAGCCTCCGTTACACTTGCGTACAAATTGGATCCACAGAGCCCTTGTTTTAGCCTTCTCCTTGTCGGCCACAGTTCCATCATTCTTCACAGAAAGGAACTTGTGCAAAGATATTCCTCCTGTCAAGTAGCCATTTTTGCAGCTGGCACCGTCCGGCCCTCCAGCAACACACTGCTTGACACTGCGCTTTGTTTTGGTACTAGCCGCCATTGATCTGAACAAGGTGGAATGAGGTGAACTATCCCCTTCTATGTCACTCATATCATTTGCATAAAATTTGCATTCGCGAAAAAAAGTCAACATAACACTTTTTGGGAACGTTTTAACATGACTTTTAGGACAAAATATCACCCAGACAATATCCCATTTTATTCACAAGCCTTAGAATTTTCAGAATCTGTCCTGGAAAAGGTCAAATTCCTTTACTTTGTTTTCGTTTCATAAACCCTTTAAAACCCGCCCATCCAATGCATAATTCGGTCTCCTATGGGCATAGACGTGCACAGATAGACACAAGGTGTTGCGTGGGCAACACCAAGTTGCCTTTAACGGAAAAAAGTGCCCTTTTGAAAGTTTGTTTTATTTTTTTTTATTTTTAAAGGGACACTGTGTGAGATTTTTTGTTGTTTATTTCCAGAATTCATGCTGCCCATTCACTAATGTTACCTTTTTCATGAATACTTACCACCACCATCAAATTCTAAGTATTCATTATGACTGGGAAAATTGCACTTTTCATACATGGAAAGGGGGATCTTCTCCATGGTCCGCCATTTTGAATTTCCAAAAATAGCCATTTTTAGCTGCAAAAATGACTCTACTCTGACCATTCTAGAAAATATTTGGTTATTACTTAGTAAACTTTCATGTAAAGATCAAATTTGGCAATAGGCAGCCAGGTTCAATGAGCAGCATAGTTGCAGTACCTTTTTTGACCATTTCCTGCACAGTGTCCCTTTAATGGCAGTAAGATAAATTTGTGTTCATGTAGATAAAGACTTGAGCTGATTTCCCAAGATTTCTTAGCACAAGGAGCATTGACTGCTCTTTTTGAGGCTAAGCATCACCACCTTATATACCGTATTAGCCCGAATATAAGACGATCCTGATTATAAGACGACCCCCCATTTTCAGGCTCATGTTTTAAGTTTTTTGAAGACTTAATTTTGTTTCACATTGGAAACTTTTCTCAAAATGCAGTTTTTAATTTGTTGGACAATCTGAGGCTTTTTACAAAGAACAAATTTCACAATATAATTTTCATGGAATTTCCATGATATAAGACCACAGATGGCTACTCATATCCTTTTCCTTTCTTTACTCACTTCACCTGTCAAGCGCCAATAGGCACCTACAGGCTACATCCGCCTGGGACAGCCTGTTAAAAGTGTGACGCAACATAGCCTACACTCAGAGAATTAGTCTGCGCCAGCCAGGCAACCAGTAGAGTAGAGATAGGCTGCCTATTGTGCAATGCACATATTCTGCAAAATGCTTAGTTGACAGCAATATCTAACCAGCAGCCGTCTCGCCAAATCGCCGATCATTTTATGCATCCAAAGTTTTCCGTTGGACTTTAGAAACCGAACGTGACCAAAGGCAGATTGACGCATTGCACTTGAAACACATGTGCTGACATTAGAAGTCTGATTGATATTCATTTCGTACCAAGGGTAAAACTCCTAGTGATTTTATATGAACAAGACAATCTCTTGCCCTAACCATTATTCTGTGTTGTTACATAGTTGATTGTCAGAGGCGCCGCTTTCTCGCGCACACACAGATGACCATTGATTGGCTGATGACAGCATCCAAAACTTAGCCTACAGGTTGTTCGTCAAATCACCCTTCATTTCTTTAGTTTCTAGTGGTGTTGTCGGCTGACCAGAAAGAACGACCAAAGCTTTCCTGATGAGACTGTAAAACCAAACACAAATAAAAGCAGAGCAACGAGTCGCGATTGACTTGTGTTTTTCCCCTTGCACTGTCGTCCGCATCGCGTTGACATTGACAGTTGATAGACGTGCGGTGCAACAGTCATAACGAAACAAGCACTGCAAATTTGATATGGACAAAACAATCTCTTAACCCATCCATTATTGAATTTTGTGGCATTGTTGTGAAGCATAGGCTAATGGCCGCATTCAGGTTAAGTTTAAAAAATATATATATATTTTTTTTACTTTTTTCTCTAGCGCGCGGAAATAAGACGACCCCCCTTTTTAGAGTACTATTTTTATAACAAAAAACACGTCTTATATTCGGGCCAATACGGTAATACAGAATGTGGTAATATGTGTGTGTGTGTATGTGAACTTTCCGTGAGATATGTAGCTCAATATTCAATTGGATTGGTTTGATCATTAATGATCTCTCTGGGTTTGTTTTGTTCACACACTTTCGTCTTTTGACGAAATACATAACAATGGGGCAGATCGATATGACAGTTGCGAAGAACAGAATGTAAGGTAAGACTTATATAGTCCACATCCACGTGTATAAAAATAATAATTATAGAGGTTCCACCAGAGCAAACCCAGTGCTCCATTATGTGTACCAGCATCAGTGTTGGGCAAGTTACTTTGAAAAATATAGTAGTTATAGTTATAGTTATAGTTAGTTATAGGCACACTTTTTCTCTTGAAAAAATCTCGCGGCACACCACCAACCAAAAATGATGAAATAATGAGAATAAATTATTCTCTGATAAGAATGACTATATTGTTAATATAGGCGGCTACAAAGTGTCTTGAATAGCAATCAAATAAACACAAAACTGTATTTTTTTAGTCATATTTTATATTTCCTCTTTCAAATAAAAAGTGCACTTAAAGAAGCTATGAACTAGGCCTACAATTTACAAATTGTTATTCTGTCCAAAAGCATTCTATTAGCTAGCAGGAATACAGAAAATAATGCTTATTCTGACAGTAACAACATTTCGGAAATATTTCACTGAAGATACATGTACAAATATCAATCTCTGTATATTTTACTCACTTAATCTTAATGTGAAACCTATGCGTCTTTCACCTTTGGCTAAGGCCCGCCCTAAAATGCTGTTTGACCACAATCACAGCGCTGCAAAATGACGAGGTCGGTCAGAAGAAGTCGGACAGTTTGACAGCGCTCCATGAACTCAAAGCGGAAATCTCATTTCTCGTTTTCAAATGCAAGATATTACGGTCATATTATTACTAAAAACTGATTGGAAATTGTGCCTGGGGTGTTTGTGACAAAGGTGCAAGTTTCCCCACGAGGTAACAGGAGGTAATCGCTTTCCCCTTTCCCCTTTCCCTAAAACCGGGCTAATTATGCTTACCAGCAGTTGGATAGTCTGGCTTGAAGGGTCTCGGCATCCTCACACTCGACTAGAAAGCACGCGGACCAACAAACTACGTTGTGTGCTCAATCATGCCACCACCTCACTCGTTTAACTTTTCAGTAAGGTTGTAAGCAAAACACAAATCTGTTTCAGGGTAGGATTTTGGTTTTCTGACCTAATTAATGAAGAAACAGCGCTAGCAAAGTTAACTATCAGTCACGTCAGGAGGATTGTTTTGACTAGCAGCTGATGGACGTTTTTTGTTAGGGCTACTGAAGATACATCAATGCAATTCGCTACCTGCTGCCACCTAGTGATAAGGAATTATTTCATGCTTAGGACGCCAGTCAACAGCAGACACTAGGCTACTAGAAAATGACATAGGCATTATTTGCTGATAATAACGATGAATTAAAAAAAAAAAAAAATCCCCAAGAATTTTCCACGGCACACCTGACGATCTCTCACGGCACACTAGTGTGCCGCGGCACAGTGGTTGGCAAACACTGAGTTATAGTACTTACTTTTCCAATAAAGGTTACTAACTAAGGTCTCTACTAGGGATGCACCGATACACATTTTTTCGCTTCCGATCCGATCCCGATATCTAAATTTGGATATCTGCCGATACCGATACTACTCCGATCCAATACCAAAACCACATATATGCATGGGTTTCAACTTGAGGTAGGCCCAAGTAGTCAGAAAAGGGAGTCAGAAGAACAGGAAGACAATTAATAAGTAAAAAGTAGCAAGTAAAAAAGTAACAATCCCATCCTGAAAACTATTATGCACTTTTCATACATGAAACGGGGGATCTTCTCCATGGTTTACCATTTTGAATTTCCAAAAATAGCCATTTTTAGCTGCAAAAATTACTGTACTTGGACCATAGTAGAAAATATTTGTTTATTACTTCGTGAACTTTAATGTAAAGATCAAATTTGGCAATAGGCTGCCCAGTTTCAATGAGCAGCATAGTTTTTTGACCATTTCCTGCACAGTGTCCCTTTAATTATTTCATTCCTTAAATGTAGGGTTAATGCTGTAGTCGATGTTCCCATCATCATTTCGACATAATTGTCAATTAAAATCGTGTGATAATAATGCCCCAAAATGCCTCATTCCCCCTCCAACGGCACACACAGTGGTGTAGTCTACATAGAACGCAGGTAAACGCAGTATACCCACTTCAAAATTTCAGGGATTTCCGTATACCCACTTAAAATTAATTGATCAATTACTTAAAATAGCACAAATATATACAGTATACCCACTTCGAAAAAAGCTCAAATATACAGTATACCCACTACAAAAAAGTAGACTACACCACTGCGCACACATCCCTCCCTTTGTCAACATGAGCGCGCTAGAAACTGACAGATTCCGAAGTGTGTTGCACAGGCAGCAGTGTAGCGGGCAGCCCCACACACCGTTGTCCCCTCCAGCCAGGTAACAGTCAATAGCCTATTTATGATGTTGAAAGTTGCTTGTGACCTTGGCTTTTATAATGAGACTTTGCAAATTGTGCATTTATCAAATCTACCGCAGGAGAGGTAGCAGGCCCGTCACTAGGTTTGAGACAGAGGGGGGCCTTAGCCCCAGGGGAAGAAAATGCGCGGGCGCGCAGTGCGCGCCATTTTNTTTTCAGATCACCTGCTAAGGTTTTGTCTATGAATTCATTCACTGATTCTTGAGAAAGTGGCTAAAACATGTCTCAGCAATAAACCAATTCTGTTGAAAATAAACTACATTATCATGAACGAAATGAATCCAGGTAAAGACCCAGGGGTCTGTTACACAAATGTACAGTCGTTTGAAATATTGTATCCCTAAAATAAAGTGTTACCTTAAAGGATAGTTCCGGCGTACAATGAAAGTTTCACCATCGCTTTCTCATGCCACATAATGTATCTAATGATGAGCCATTCTGGGCAATGCCGCACTGTTATGGAGTTAGCTAATTTTAAGCTTTTTGGCGAAAAACGCAGCCAATGCATCACGGCGGGGCCAATTATATGCCTATTATTTTCTGATGCTTCCCCGCTATAAACAACTTCAAAAACGATACACACTTAATCACAAAGGTCTCGTCAATCAAACCGAGGCACAGAGAGGATCATCGGACCACACATCTTTCACTGGCCAGTGTTTTCAGAGGTGTCTCACTGTTGCAACTCTCTGACCCGGATGCAGGCTACTCAATCAGGTGGCTAGGTAGCTAAACATGGTCCGCGGTTCTTACACCGGCTGCGAACGTAAAATGAAAAGCTGGAACCCCGACCGTTTTCACAGACTGCCACTGTCTTAACCAGCCATATTATGGGAATGGCTAATAGCATAAGAAGTGGACGAAACTGACATAAAAACCCTGAGGGATCGCTACTACCGTGTATGGAGGGAGCATTTCGAGGATGATGACTAGGCTACAAGAAGAGTAAGGGAGCTGTAACACCTAAACGAAACTGTCTAAAGATGAATGCTGTACCAAAAAGGCGCATGGCTATGGAGGTATGTTTGAAGAGAGAGAAACATGTGTAAATGTGTCTGGCTCATGAATCTTGAGTGTCTGTGAATCTGTGAAACTGGTTGCAACACCGTGCGTCTTTGCCAGCAAGCACTCTGTTTTGGGAAGGCATACAGGTGCAGTAAATGTAACCCACTACAGGAGATACCGGTAAATAAACTGTCAAAACAAACTAGCGCGGGATGGCAAGTGAAATTGTGCGACCTGAGGCATTCGATGTGGTTGATGTCAAGCATGCTAGAGTAGTTTCAGTGAAGTAGACTAATTGACCAGGGCGCGCGAGGTCTGGACCATTACGCAACGGAGGAGGGCTGGAGGAATTTTATAAAGTCGTACTAGAAGTGCTCTTACAGATGTAAGTACACCACCAGTGGTGTGTTATTACAAAGTTGAATCCATGTTATATTATACCGTGTTGCAATTACTTTGTAAGAGTAGTCTGCCTACCTGATCGAATGTCTGGGAGTGATAAAACCACCTGGGGCTACACGTCCGGGAGTGATCTCAGTTGGGAGTGTCCATCTGCCACCGGTACTCTCCATACAACTCTTCAAATCTGCTGCCTGCACACACGGTAGTCGCGATCCCTCAGGGTTTTTATGTCAGTTTCGTCCACTTCTGATGCTATTAGCCATTCCCGTAATATGGCTGGTTTAGACAGTGGCAGTCGGTGAAAACGGTCGGGGTTCCAGCTTTTCATTTTACGGTCGCAGCCGGTGTAAGAACCGCGGACCATGTTTAGCCTACCTAGCCACCTGATGGAGTAGCCTGCATCCGGGTCAGAGAGTTGCAACAGTGAGACACCTCTGACAACACTGGCAAGTGAAAGATGTGTGGTCCGATGATCGTCTCTGTGCCTCGGTTTGATTGACGAGACCTTTGTGATGAAGTGTGTATCGTTTTTGAAGTTGTTTATAGCGGGGAAACATCAGAAAATAATAGGCATATAATTGGCCCCGCCGTGATGCATTGGCTGCGTTTTTCGCCAAAAAGCTTAAAATTAGCTAACTCCTTAACGGCGCGGCATTGCCCAGAATGGCTCATCATTATATATATTATGTGGCAGGGGAAAGCGATGGTGAAACTTTCATTTTACGCCGGAACTATCCTTTAATTGTATTACTTTTCATGGCTATAAACCTGCCCACACCCTGTAAAAACAGCTGTCCCAAGGACAGACATCATCATTTCAATTGACTTAAAATGTAAAAATCACTGATATTATTGAATATCACCATGATGCGAAAGTCCATATTGAAGTGGTTCTGCAGATATGCACATAGTGCGTGTAAAGCAATATTTACTACTATTTTCTGATTGCTCAAAGTGTGTCCAGCATAGAGCTTGAAAGTGACGTCACTTCCCCCGATTTCATAGGACCTCAACGGCGTTTTTTAGCCGAAAATCGTAGCGTGTAATCCAATGGCGGTATTAAAATGATATTTCGATCCACTTCGAGTTGTGCCACGAGCTCCATATATGTTGTTTCTGATATTTTTGCTTAATTTTTCGTACAAACCCCCAATTTTTTTAGAAAGCTGTGTTTCTTCACATTTTTCATGGCGACGGCCTCGGAACAAAACATTGATACTTCTGCATGAATAATCTTTATCTATCATCTTAAACAGCATATTTGTAGCCCAGCGCATATCATGACTGAGATCAGAAGATATTTACTCTCTACCACGTTGTTAGATGGTCAGCTTAGGTCCCGTGAAACGCGGAACTAAGGGGCGGGACTTTCGAGCTCTATATTAGTCCCCACTGTCAGATTTTATTTAAAAGACAATAAAATCAGGTATGCACAAGGTCTTTGTCATTACTTAGGACCCCTTTTCAAACCTTTAGCTCTACTGAATACTTCACCATCAATGAAGCTCCTGTAAGTTTACTATTTTCTCCTCAATTTGTTAATTTGTTTGGACACTGGTACTGTCCCAACCATAAACTGTCAACACCGTCGGGGGTTTTAATAGTATTATGTTACATTAATGTTAATTATATATACTTTTTCAGAAGTGGCATGAAGCCCCTAAGAAACAGAGCGAAAACGAAGTGGCTAATGTGAGCAAAAAATGTATAATATGTAAAAGAGTGTTTTTTTTTTGTCTCACACCATCAGATGTCACCACCGTCAGATTTTGTTCCGCTCATCATCTTGTTCCATATTTTACTAAATTGTGCTGGTTAATTAAACATTACCAGACATGTTAGTAATAATTGTGACCCAAACTTATACTCCAGCCTCCACTGAGGTGCACTTGGACGGTGGTGACATCTGATGCAGTTCACAAAAAAGAATGTGTTTTACATGTTTTTAAGAATATGCTTCCAATAAGTATCTACAATTATGTTGAATTGTAAAAGTAATTCACTGAAATACAGTAAACATATATTTTTTACTTTCTTCTGTATGACGCTGTTGACAAAACCAAGATCCCATTTTATGAAAAATGTAAAACATGGGGAGCTTGGCCAATACATTCACTGCACAGCCAAGACCTTCATCTATGATAATACACCTCTATATTGTGGATTTGAACAACTTAAAACCTATTTCTGTCAGATCCACTCTAGTCAAAAATGAGACGGGAAACAGAGATATATTTCAGAAGCTTTATTTCTGAATGCATACATTTGTGTTTGGGGGTATGGCTCTGTTCGGAGGAAGTTCCCCGGCTTCTCCATGAGCTCCACGGAAGCCAATACAGGGAACAGCAGCATCCTCAGGTGGTGTGCCTTCCATTTAGCTGGAAAGGCAAAATACCCCCTAGAACAGAGCAAGCAACAACAACATGACATTGTTTGACAACGATTAGTCTGGTGGAGCAGGGGAGGTGGTGGGAGCAAAACAAGCAGCAAAAGCAATGACAGGAAAACAAATTCGGTAGTTTAAATAAAGCGCGCCATATGTCAGCATCCAATTGCGAGCTGCAGCTGATTAACCAAAGCGCAGCTGATTAGTGGAGAGTTGTATGGGTTGGGTCGGCGTCAGCCAATAGGCAAAAGGGCGCGTTGACTATGTGGTCTGCCAGAACTAACGCAGATTGCTCGATTTCTGTCAGATCCACTCTAGTCAACAATGAGACGGGAAACAGAGATAAATTTCAGAAGCTTTATTTCTGAATGCATACATTTGTGTTTGGGGGTATGGCTCTGTTCGGAGGAAGTTCCCCGGCTTCTCCATGAGCTCCACGGAAGCCAATACAGGGAACAGCAGCATCCTCAGGTGGTGTGCCTTCCATTTAGCTGGAAAGGCAAAATACCCCCCAAAACAGACCATACCAGAAACGCAGATCAAATTGCATTAGTTGGAAACAGGGCATTTAGGCCACCAGACGCGAATAACGATTAACGAATATTATCATTAACATTATTGAACTGCGGTAACACCTGATGTAAAAAGAGAAGTGCTATGCTTTAGCATATACCGAAATGTGGTGCGAGACACAGTATTAACTTGCCCAGCAGCAGTAAAAGAAAAAGTGTGCCCAGCAGCAATTCAAAAAAAACTTGCCCAGCAGCAATTCAGATACAACTTGCCCAGCAGCAGTTAAAGAAAAACGTGTCCAGAGGCGGTGACCAGGCTGCAGTAGTTACATGGGCCTGTAGAAGTCGAGGGGGAAAAATGGATGTCACCAGACAATAAGTAGAATAAAATGCAATTATCATGCCAGCATTACGTATAGATTGGCCGCAGTTAAGATACACAAGACAAGCGGCAGCCTAAGCTAGGGACAGTTAAGTGCCCCATGCCACCAGCTGGGAGTAGGCACGGGTAAGATAATAGACTAGACTGGCTGTTGGACAGAATGAACTATACTATATGATGTACTTAAGAAATTGGTGTTAAAGATGGTTAAACACTGGCCAAGATTCATTAGGGTAAGGTACACCAGACCAGGGGCAGTATAGGCCAGGCTGGCAAAAACAGCAAATGTGCTTTTGGGCATCAGCAACATTGTGCTAGGTGGGCAATAGTAGCAATGGGCTAGGCGGGCAATAGCAGCAATGGGCTGGGAGGGCAGCAGCAGTAAATGGGCTAGCCAGGCAGCCAGCAGCAGTAAACGGGCTAGCCAGGCGGGAAACAGCTGTAAATGGGCCAGGTGGGCGGGCAGCAACAGATGAGCTGGTCCTCGGGATCAGTGCTACTCTAGGATCCGGAAAAACTGCATATTGACAAGCACACATGACAATCATATGACAGCACGCAACAAGCTGGAACCTCTGGGACGGCAACAAATAGCTAGAAAGATAGACAGATACTGCCGTCGGTCAGGCCTATCCGAGAGCAGCAGGGAGACCGGAGATGACGACAGTCAGCAGAAGCTACATGGGCACAATATGAGCGGGCAGCCGCTGGCTAGACACTAGACCGACCAATGAAGCGGCAGCTAGACTAAACCAGGTGAGCCCACAGTAGTTACGGTAGCTACACAATACAATCCAGCAGATCGGAGCATATAGACTATACTAGCCAGTACCAGCTAGGGGGATAAAGTGATTTGACCACAAGTACGATATATACACAGGCCATATGCTATGTTGGCTACGGCATTGGCTACGTCAGAAAGACAATGAGGTTAGATGTAGAGGTGCTCCGATTGCTCGGCTGCCGATCATGACCGGCCGATAATGGCCAAAAATAGCCTGATCGGTGATCGGAAAAACATGCCGATCAAAAAACCGATCGAGAGATATTAAATTCCTCACGCAACCATTTGCCTTTACACCTGGCGCTGCATGTAGGCGCAAGCTCTGCGCAGCTGCAACTCCACCAAAAGAAGGCATCTTTGCTTGTCTATAACTTTTCGCCATTCCCCCCTTCATTTCCACCATTCATAACCATATCTGCATCAACAATGATCTGATTTTCCGATCCATGCGCCGTTAACCTGACAATGTAATTTGCGATTGAGTACTCGCCAGTGAGCCATGTTACGTTATAACCTGTGTAGTTGCCTTGGTCAGCACGCGACAACTTCACGTTGTCAGCACAAACATGTCAATTATTGTTTTCAAAGTTGTAATTGGCAGTCAGTCGATTAGTTTGATAGTCGCTGAAACACCAAACGGCGACAGATGTGGTTAAAACTTCAGAGAGAGATTCAGAACGGTAGTGGAGCACTGCAACTGTGGACGGTGACAGAGAGGGGAGGGGCTCTCCTCACGAGGCTGCTCATTTAAAGCGGCAGGTTGTTTTTTTCTCGTATGTGGAAGACTATTTGATGTAATGTTTCAGTTTCAATTCAATCTTAAATAGTTTAGTTATTCTATGCAATAACTTATACATTGATTAATACTGTAGACTGTATTACCAACACTAGTCTGAAAGATAATAATAATAATAATAATAATAATAATAATAATAATAATAATAATAATAGACATGTGCAAATTAAGATTGATTGGTTTATGGGCAGAAATGGTATTCAATAAGGATAATTAATAGGCTATTAAAAAAATAGGAAATCATTTTTGTGATCGGCAATGATCGGTAATCGGCAGATAAAGATTTTTGGTGATCGGTATCGGTGATCGGACCCAAAAAATGGTGATCGGAGCACCTCTAGTTAGATGATATGAACTGGAAGCAGGCGCAGGACCCAATGCAGTTAGACAGAGTATGAGCCAATAGCAATTGCAGCACATGGACTGCTCAGGGCAATCTATGCTACCATGGACAACAGAGTCAACATGCTAACAGGACAAACATTAGCACGAATACAGTCCTACGAAGCAACACAGGCAACCAGTAACAAAAACACGAGCAACACTAGAGTACACTTGCCGAGCAAGCAGTGCTAATTCGGACTATGAGCCAACAGTGCAACAGACCACAGAAGCTAACGGCAAAGATTTTCTTAGCAGATCAAGATACATCATCTCAATTCATATCCAGGATCCATCTCACGTCGGGTGAACGCCCCTTAGGAGACCAGCAGGGTTTGAGAATAAATTACGCCCCTAGAGTACATATGTGGAAATGGATCCTTGGATCACCGCAAATCCCCTTAGCGCTGCGCCTTGGATCCCTCGGCCCCTTAGATGGCGATAGTGCACAATCTATGTTTCTGCCACCAAACGCAATGGACGGAGAAGGAGGGGGAACAGCGCCCCCTAAGGATACCTGATTGTTTTGCATTGGGTGGGCGGGATTCGGGATATCTGCTCTGATGGACTAATTTGCTAACGGCATTAGCAAAAGCCCATGTATACTATGCAGTTGGCAGCAAGCAGACAAAATCAACAAAATTATCCAGACACGGCAGCATTCACAGCCAACATGATTTACACCGATTGTATGAAGGAGACCGCCGAGGTGACCTGTACACCGATGCAGCCTCCCCCAGCCGAGGCCACGACACAGCTCCATGAGCATGACAAGGCCTAAACCTGCTAAATGTGACCAAACAGGCAAGCCACTACCAGACATTACATAACAATAGCCTATAGTTGATATTGTACTATAGATAGATGTTGCCATTTAACCAAAGTGACTCCGAATGAGGGGGAAGAGCTAATAGTGCCTTACAGGCAGCACAAGCACTACTGCACAAGGCAACCGAGCTAGCAGAAAGATACATAGCCATGCAAGGTCACAGTTAGGCATATGACCAGGCCTACACATTTAGCAGCTCTAACATATGAGCAATATAACCATGCCAGCACAGCTTACATCAGTCAGTAACATTAAAGACAATGCACCCCTTCCTAGTAGCAATGACAGACTTCAAACAAAACACTTACACTACACTGGACAAAACAGCAGGACTGACTACATACCAGCACGAAACAGGGCATCAGAACTGAGTGACGCAGCAACCACACTAAAGCCAGGCCACGGCCAAATTACCTACACAACCCAGCCAGGACTATGTATATACACACTGCAAGCACCTAGACTAGCAAACAGGAGCATGGTTCACAAGAACATTAATAGTCTAGGCTACAGAGCTAGCACAACTTGGCCAAACAGGCCTACTTATAATACAGCAGAGAAAACAGTTAGGATAAAGCCCACTAAAACCCCCCAAAACTATCAAGAGGTTTGATGCTTACGAATACAGTACATCAGGAGTGCCATGGAAAATGCTGGACCAGTCAATGCCACCTTAAATACATAGGCCGTGGATGCGTAGCCCTGTCACAAAACGGGGCTCTCATAGAAGATATCACGAATAGGCTATTATAGATTACTTTCGTGAAATAGTACGAAATTGCATGAGACAGGGTTGCCACACGCAAGTGGACGCGCCGTGGGTTGGCTAATCGCACGCTGGGTCTAGTCATATTTACAAAATTGACTGTTGAGATGATCGCAGGGGAAATGCGCTTGAAAGCAGGAATAGCATACCGATATCAGTGAAATGAGGAGCAACTAAGGAACAACTGGAGTATCCTAATAGAATTACAAAAATAACTAGCAGTCCCCAATGCGCGGTTCCAGCGACCATCGCGCCAAGCACGATTGAAGACACCTGCGGCTTGTTACAGCACATCAGATGAGCGGCGATGCCAGTAAAGTAAAGCAGCAATGCAAAACCTAGGATATTAGCCTAAACGCATCGTCGACTATAGGCATATGTTCAGAGGAGCCGACTAGTTAACAGCTTCAGAACACAAGGAAAAAACGCATCTCGTCAGAGTAGGCTATGCGCTGTATCGCCATGCAAGACTCAGCCAGTGAAGGCACAAATAGACGACACCTTTTACCACTACTCACGTGAATGTTTGGATGCGTTTACGGAGAGTATTCCTACATGATTGGCACCTCATGACGAGCCCTGTTATAGCTCCTGCCCACGGCAAATGCAATAGGCAGCCAACAGTCCAAATAATCAGCCTCTGCTGAGTGAAATGAAACAATATCCTAGTCAGCAACTGAAAAAACAGCCGATGCACTAAAAAAGTGGCGTAAAGCAGCAAGTTACGGTTTAACGTCGGAGTGGACAAAGGGCCCACCCGACTAAAGACACAACAATTATTAAAAGCAACGTGCAACAGTTAGCGACCAGACGAGCTCCAATCCAGACAACGAAGCCTGGTTAACTTTAAGAGAAGCCATCAGAGTATTAACCTCTGTTGACGCACAGCGGGAACATTGCATATCGACCTAACAACCCACCTCATCATTACTACTAAACGCGGAAAATGCAGTAAAATTACCGGTATGCAATATTGAAATCAGCGAAGGTAGCTCCCAGGGGAAACTTCACTCCAGCAAAATAAACTATCCATGAAATTCGGGTTTAACGCCAGAAATTCGGTGGCACGACACACGTAAAGTAGTGCGATACAATTCAAATGACCAGTAAGCTCCTATCGGGAGATCAGGCAAGACAGATGACGAAGCCTAGGTAGGCTAATTAAAAAAAAAGCGCACAGTCTATCAGAAGACGAAACCCTATTATCTATAAGAGGGATAAACATCTGATATTACGTTTAAACATAACAGAAGCAAGCGCCACCAAGTAAAAAAGGAAGCAACGCAAACAGCAAAACAAGCAGCGAAAAGCAATGACAGGAAAACAAATTCGGCAGTTTAAATAAAGCGCGGCAAATGTCAGCATCCAATTGCGAGCAGCAGCTGATTAACCAAAGTACAGCTGATTCGTGGAGAGCTGTATTGGTTTGGTCGGCGTCAGCCAATAGGCAGAAGGGCGCGTTGACTATGTGGTCTGCCAGAACTATCGCAGGTTGCTCGATTTATACCACATTTTCAATAATCTAGGCAACTTCCTAGAGTATCTAACAAATGAAGAAAAAACACACGCACAAATATACTGTGCACAGACAAAAATAAAGTGTTTATGCTAGATGTCATTGACATGAGAGGGCTATTTATTTTGCTAAATGTAGGTAATAAATAGGTCACTTTCACCACCATCAGATTACTGTCACCACCGTCAGTTCTTAAGTCACAACCGTAAGAAGGAGTTTTGGACATTTTAAATGAATGTGCTTACAAAATGTTCCTTTGGAGTTGTTGAATTATCAAAGTAATAGCAAATTTAAGCCTACACGAATATTTGTGAAATTACAAAAAAATGTTTGGTCTATTTAGGCATTAAGTAAGCATTGTCTGACAGCACATATTTTTAAATTAGAACACATGAAACAGTATTAAAATAGAATGAAAGTGAATTTTCAACATTTAAAGGCGTATGTGTGAACCAAAAAAACACACATAATCACTTAAAAACTCCAGATACATATGCAACCAAATCAATACACTTTTTATTGCTTTTAATTGTGTCTGACGGTGTTGACAAAAAACAAGGTATGATCAGAGAAAAACCTGATTTCTGAAAAAAAAATTCAAAATGGGAAGTTTGGCCTTGTGCATTTCTGAAAAGCCAAGACCTTTGTCTACGAGGATATACCATATTATTTTGTAATTCACTTAGTTTTTTTCTTTCAAGATTACAACCTGTTTTAGCCACTTTCTCAAGAATCAGTGCATTATTTTAAGAGCAAAGAAATCTTGCACACTGTCCATTCCACCAACAAACTTTAATACATTGTTTCGGTCATCAGACCTTCTTCAGGAACGTTGTATTAAAGTTGTATTAAGTGTTGGTTGGTGGAATGGACAGTGTGCAGGATTTCTTTACACTTGAATGACAACCCCACTGGGATAATATCCTACGCACCTGCCCACCTACAGAGGTGTGCAAAAGCGTCTTCTTGAACAATTATTTTAAGAGCACCATACCGATTTTTAAACATTAGTTACAGTGGGTTTTTTAAATTCACATTTTAATGAACATTCCTTATATGTAAGCTAAACAAAACATTTCAAAATGTTTCAACTGATGAATATTATGTACGGAAGTTAAAATGATTAGATAAAAATGCCGAGAGCATAATTTACAAAAGGACTAGGAACTTAACGGAGTTACTAACTGCGCGTCTCCAGGAGAAGCAGTGGTCACGAAGCGATTCATTCAAACAGATTTCTTACTTCGAAAACTATGCGTCCCCGGCAGATAGTAGCTATTTTAATCAGTTCATGTGTGTTTTCAAACTATAATATTTTTTTAAATATTAAAGCTCAACTATAATTTCAAGACAATGTCAAATGGATTTATTACACGGGTATTGTGAGTGAAAATTGGTACTTTGGGTCGGAAGATTTCATCCGTGTAAGTAATTACACTTTTCTCAAGGTGTTTGTCACAAAGCACAATCCTCTATCCCCCAGCCCCCCCCCCCCCCCCCCCCCCCCCCCCCCCCCCCCCACCATGCTTTTATTGCTGTGCAGTAGGATATAAGTTGCTGTAAACAATAAATAAGCAAACAGGAACTTGTATTCAGATTAACTTGCCTTCTTGGTGGTTCGTATTCAGTGCTTTACTGCATTTGCTTTTGGAAAAATGTAATATATATATATAGCCCCCCTAAAATAGGGCTAACGATGGCCCTGACAGGTAGCCAAAGTTATGTCAACAATACACGTGTAACATGATTGCAGCAACCATTATATTAGCCTAATGAATCCAGAAGTTGCTCAAACAGTTTCAGGTCTAAAGATTAAAGGAGAATTCTGGCCAGTTTGGATTCATATCCCATCTTGGGTGGACCGAGGGAAAAGGGTGAAAGGGAAAACCGCGAGAAATTTTCATGCGCGCTGTGTTAAGTTGTTCAATTGCGCAGTTTTCGGTTAAAGCCTGGCCCGTCGGGCACGTATTTGACCTGTTTTTAAGCTCCTAGCGTGCATTAAAACCCTTTTGAACGCTTTCGCCGTGGTGTGTGTACAAGTCATACAAGTCGATCTAGTGGTTCACAGTTCCATTAGGTAGCACAGGAACGATACAATCAGAGTTTTCAAAAGTGGCGCACCTACCTCTCTCAGCTTCCGCCTTCCAACTACGTCCGCAAAATGGTTCGCCAAAGTGATACTTCATAGTAAAGCATTTTATTTTTGTCCACCAAAGACGAGCCGCAGGAAACAAATTCACACGTTTCCATGCCCTGTGTTGTTGTTGTCTTGCAGATTCACTTCTCACTAAACGCAGTTTTGTGACGTCACGGCGGAACGCACATTCACTCATCCAGTTATTATACAGAAGCGAGAGAGAGAGGCGTTGTCGTAATATACTGTTTGATATTTTGAGATGGATCCTTCGTTGGGGTCTGGTGGTTCAATTGAAGAGTTTGGTGGCCATGGTTATCTTTTTCGAACCAGAATATTTGTTACAGATAAAGAATTATTGCCACATGTCGCATATCACAATAATATACCGATTAGAATATATAGCAGTCCTTGGTGATGAAATAAATAATTGCAATATAAATAGAAAATACTATACTCACTCATTAGACAGTTGACCATTAGGGCCACTTGGTCTAGGATGTTTTTTTTTTTTCAATTGATTCTTGGTACATAAAAGAAGGCTTCCAAGACATCCTGGTACAGCATGTGGGGAAACCTCTCTGTCTGGGTGAAACACTCTGCGCTCTGTGACCCATCTCGACACCTTTAGCCAACCCCGAAACTGGATCCCCCCCAAAACAATACATGAGCCCGCCCCCGAAACTGTAATCTGTGATATGCGACATGTGGCAATAATTCTTTATCTGTAACAAATATTCTGGTTCGAAAAAGATAACCATGGCCACCAAACTCTTCAATTGAACCACCAGACCCCAACGAAGGATCCATCTCAAAATATCAAACAGTATATTACGACAGCGCCTCTCTCTCGCTTCTGTATAATAACTGGATGAGCGAATGTGCGTTCCTTCCAGGAGTCATGTGACGCCGTGACGTCACAAAACTGCGTTTAGTGAGAAGTGAATCTGCAAGACAATAACAACACAGGACATGGTGCCATGTTTCCTTTGGCTCGTCTTTGGTGGACAAAAATAAAATGGATTACTATAAAGTATCACTTTGGCGAACCATTTTGCGGACGTAGTTGGAAGGCGGAAGCTGAGAGAGGTAGGTGCGCCACTTTTGAAAACTCCTAATGTGTCGTGCCTGTGCTACCTAATGGAACTGTGAACCACTAGATCGACTTTTATGGGTACACACACCACGGCCAAAGCGTTCAAAAGGGTTTTAATGCACGCTAAGAGCTTTAAAACAGAGCTTTTTTCTGAGTGAACAATAAATTTAAGCGGTTAAATATGTTGTTAAAAGGTCACTAACCATTGTGTCAAAGTGAAATTTCTGTAATGCTTTCCTATGAAAAGATATACTCAAAAATCTGCAAAACTGTGAGGGGTGTATTCACTTTCGTGATATACTGTAAGTATGGGTCTAAGGTCCATGAATACAAGTTGTCAGTGCCCCCTATTGACCAGTATCTAAAACATATAAAATGGCGCCTGCCAAAAAGAAAAATATTGTACCCCACATTATTATTGTTTGTATAGCGCTGCTTTTCCCCCTTTCGTGTAGTAAAATGGCTGTTAGGTACGGTAAATACCATATTACTATTTGAAAGTATATCCTTTTCAAATATCTGGTCATGGACACGTTTTGGTTGAAAAACTAAAGGTTACAACTGTAACCCCGGTTCTCAGAGGGACATGAAGGAGACATCTCACTATGGGATATGTCTCTGTGTGACTATTTGCCGAAGCTCTTTCAATCATGCCATTTAGGCCAATGAGCTCATTGACTCCAGTCTGGGACAACCTGGGCAGGAATGATGATTACCGAAGCCACTTTATCATTCCTTTCCTGGGGCCTGTGTGAGGATAAGGCAATTATAATATCGTGGTGGCAATATTTCGTATTTGACATGTCTTTTAGAATAACAGATGACAAAAATGACAGAATTTTAATATCATCATAAAGAGTGTACTTTATTGTCCCCAGGGGGAAATTTGTCTTGGGCTTCAACAATTCAGTGCAGTTCCGCATTTAAAACCAAATTCTGCTTAATGTCTACATTCCGTGATTCCATAAAGTTATATAAAATGTGTTGCTGATCATGTATTGCTGGTTTGGTTTACAGTGTTTCTGTGGGGGAGAAGCTGGTGATTCAAGATGAGAAGGAGAATAAGGAGGAGGACAACGGGGGTGAGGAGGAAGAGGTAAATCGAGAGGAGGAGGAAAACGTGGAGGAGGCGGAGGTGGATGTNGAGGGGGAGGAGGAGGAGGAGAAAGAGGGGGACAAGGAGGAGAAGGACAAGGAGGAGAAGGACAAGAAAGAAGACCAGGAAAGGTAGTGTATCACACGTGTCATACATTCCACACCTGAGTGTTACAATTTCTTACAGTACCTGCACTTTAAAACAAGAGATGGAATATGCTAGTCTAGGGGACATATTGCTGATCACTACGTAATGCTGTCTGTGTGTTTTGGTTCACAGCGATTCTGAGGAAGAGGAAGAAGAAGAGGAAGAAGATCAGGATGCCAATGACAATAGGTAGGGTATCACACACGCCATACTGAGTTTGGTTAGTTAGAAGTACTAAAATGTGTTGTCAAAGGGGCACGACATATGAGTGTGGGTTTCAGTCCACAGGCAGCCAAGTGATGTAAAGAGTCTTTTCCCATTGGCTGCCTTAGCCGTCGAATGACGTCATTTCGAATAGTGACGCCCCCTGCCTTTGACGTTGTTCACCGATAATTGCGTTTTTTTACAGCCAGGCCTCGAGGACGGTCTGACCTATCTTCTGTATAAATTTCTGTATAAATTTTCTAACTGTTCCTGTAGGTGGCAGAAGTGTCCTTAGGAACAGTCAAAGGCAGGGCTTTAGCTCAGACCAGGAGGAAATGTCAAGACAAAAACATCCACTTTTAAATAATCTCAACAGCAGCATAGCAAAATCATTTTTGAAAGTAAAGCACCTGGGACGGTAGTCTACTTCCTTGCCCTCTGATTTTAATACAGGTAGGCCACTGATTTTAGTGTCAGAGCCTGACCAAAAAAACCTTCCTCTCATGACCAAAATACAACCCTCTGTTGCTATCTAGCTAGAAGGCATTGTAGCTAGCTTGCCCAAAATACACCATGAGATGATCTGTGTGGATAATGTGATCAGCCTACACAACATCAGGATGATGCTTACAAAATATCATCTAACAGGAGAATGCGCGGGACTAGTGGTGATGTTGGGAATGCTTGGCTATACATTTTGCTACGCTAGCTAGCTAGCTAGCACGAAATCGCTAACAACTTACAACTAAGCCTAAATAAAGGAGCCTCGGTAAGTCAACTATTTTTACTAATTCTACAGTTATTTTTTATGGATCTGTAGGCCTATAGTATGATCAGCTTACTGTATCATCAAAAAAAGACAGGGGGGTTGCAGATTCTTGGAACAGAGTAGCCTTTGTGTCTGGTCAGATGCAGTCAGCTCACATGAGAAAGCATTGCACTTAGCCTCAGACCAGCTAGCCTTCACAACTCCAATCGACTTGTGAAATGTTATAATGTGATATGTGATCAGTACTTTATCAAAAGAAAATTCATTGAACAATATATGACAAGATCACTATAGCAGAACCATGATGACAGTAATCATCAATCTGCAAATTGTCCGCTCTGCCAAAGAAGCTGCAGTAAGCTACGCTAAGCGGAGCTGCCTGCCTACCTGCCTCCCTCCCCCACAAGACACAACACGGTACTATTTCTGGAGGAAATAAACCAGCTGTGATTCGTTCTCCAACGAGGGGAGAGAGAGCACAATCAGAGGGAGAGGGAGAGGGAGAGGGAGGGAGTTCCCGGAGTTAGGGGCACCTGCTGTCATGATCCATTCTGCGTGCCAGCAACTAAACCAAAACACCCTTGTTTTCGAGTCCCGTTATATTTCAGTATATTAGGTTGAAAAGGTCATACAAATAAGGGTGGGCGATATGTATCGTCTGCGAAATTATCGTGAATGTTGTTTTGACGATGAGTAATTTTGCAATATCGAGATATTTTTATGAAGTCGCTAAACTCAACAAAGCGCTGTGACAGGACTCCTCCAGACAGCGACGACAGCCAAGCCTTTGAGCCAATAGTAATGTTGTTGTGAACTGGAGAATAAGTCTGTGAACCAATGAGCAGACAGTGCTGATGGGGGCGTGCTGCAGCGTTTTGGCAGTGTCACTCGTGAAGCGGTGCTGCTGCTGGGCAGTGGAGGAGAGTTGCTGTTATCCAAATGGTGGATTTACATGAGAAATTCAACCATTAAACCAGCCATTGCATGATGCAGAGGGTGTTTTGGAACTATGTGCTTTAATCAGCAACTGTTTGTGATTATGGAAAGCCAAATAGTTAGGAAGAGAAATAGCTTTGTCTCTGGTCCGAGAAATCGCGTTAGCATGCTAGTTAGCGAACTAAGCTAAGCAATGTTGTTCTCTACAACTAGAGTGGCTGTTACTCACTACTCAAACACCCACCTGCATGTATAGATATCATAACTGCTTAGGTGGACAAGTAAAGTTAAGTTAGACTTGCGCAGTGAGTTAAATTACAATGTGTGAAATCCAACACATGCAATTTGCAGCTGCCATAGTTAGGTTCTGCTTCCTATCTACAAATGCACTGTTTCCAGTCAAAAATGGCTGTCCTCTAACAGAATCATTAGCAATACATCATAAAACTATTTTTTATTTACATGGATATGTTTTCATGACAAGTGATGAAGTATTACTTTACAGTCCAGCATATGCATATTATTAAATTCAAAAAGTGAAAGCTCTTCAGCACAGCATTTTTTCCCAACTCTCTGTCCCTCCCCAGTTAAAACACAAATGCAGCACTACTACCTCCAGTGCAGAATTGAAATTAGTCTGGAATCATGCACAAATCATAGACAGCATTAATGTGTAGCTTTGGTATACTGCCATGCTTTGTGATGTAGACATGCCATCATTTATGCAGACCTCTTTGTAACATGCAGTTTAGGCTACATAGGCCTACAATGTTCTGCTTTACTCACCCTTCCCTGCCATGCCATGCCAAATCGCCCCCCCCCCCCCCAAAAAAAAAAAAAAAATTATCGTTATCGTGAAAATTCAAAAAATTATCGAGATAATTTTTTTTTTGCCCATATCACCCACCCCTACATACAAACAATCTTTTATTCAGGCTACAGATGACAGAAGACTCTGTAATAGCATCTGATAGGTTTGGAGTTGTTAGGACGATGCCATTATGGGCAAAAACGTTTGCAGTTATAGTTCTACTTCAAATGGCGTTTTCTCAGCTTTTTGGCTAGAAAGCAGCATTTTGGCGAATTCCACTTAATTTCAATAGATGATTATGAAAGAACGGAAAGGGGTAGAGAGACCGTTTTTTTCTGATGACAGATGAGCGTCTAATCTGTGTTTTGATAGGTATGGTGTTGACATAGACACAGAACTCAATTCAATTTTCTGTGAGCCTCCAAAAAACGCCCACAATGCTGAAAAATATCTGGCACTCCGAGGTACTCTTTTATGAAAATGGCTGGCAGCCAATGAGTTAAGAGCAGTAGAGAAGAGTATATTTCAGAGACGTGCGGTCAGGGTAGGCAGGGTAGGCAGTGCCTACCCTGGGATAAATGTCTTAAAAATAAAAACTAACACGTGTTTTAAAAAATATTCTTCAGAGTTCACATACACAACAATAACATTGATTCAGCATAAATTATGAGCTGTTTAAAGTACAGTATACGCAGGACAACGATCAAAAACCTAAGTAATCGCACGAAGCAAAGCGCTCAGGCTTGGGCAGGTTGCCGTGGCAACGCGCAGTCCCGGCTGGTAGCAGAGACAGGCTGCTGGTAGTGAAAGCAGAGCTTTCGAATGCCAGCCAGGCAGCCCGGTAAGGCTCGCTTTTCCTCTGCCTAGCCTGCCTTCAGTGCTGTCAATGTAGAAGTTTGCGCATGCGTATTAAGTTGTCACATAGCTTGTCAATGGGACTAAAAGCAGAGCCTTTAGACTGTGGCGGGAGTATGTGAGCCAATCACAGCGCCCAAAATGAAAAATTGTTACAATTCAGGTAGTAGCCAATTTCTGCCTACAGGCAGCTATGATAGCAACAACTAGCAAGGCAAGGCTTGTTCAAATCTCTAGCCGTATCGGAAAGAAAACATGGCAGTCTTTGGCTTTTTGTCTGTATTATTTTTAAAAATGCCGAGAAGTAGCAAGAAAGACGGTTCAAGTGACAGACAGCTGAGCCGTTTGCAATCGCTGCATTGTGGAAATATTCAACATCAGATGGGTAGCAGCTTCAAGTAGTTTGAATACACTGGGACAAAATGTCTTCATCATGTCAACCACCCCGGGCTTTTAATGGAACTAGCTTGCATGAAAAACACAGCCTACTTGTGATTCTGCTTTAAGGTAAGATTCATCTAATTATTATGCTGTGGGTAGCCTTTTAACATGAACATGCTGAAGTTTTTTCGTGGTGCCTTTTGTTGTCACTTGTTTGTCAGGGTGTTGACATTGAAGATTGGTGCGGTGGTTGACATGAATAGACTGTGTGTGTGTTATTATGGACGTGAGATTGTTTTTGAATGTACAACATTCACTTTCCTAATTTATTATGATGATGACTACGCGATGCGTGAGTTGTGTGGAGCCTGTTAGCAAGTGCAGCTGCGTTCTTTTGAAGTGCGCGGTGTGCAAGATCAACGTGGAACAGGACGATTGACTGGGGATGGTTTCTCGGAGTGCTTCCGCACTCACAAATTGACTTAATTTGAAACACCTTGCACAACCGTAGCTGAAGTGTTTGAGAATACTATCACGCACAAGAATGAGTCTCAGAAGTGGTTTCGTTGGTTTAGGCCCTACTCGATACTGTCTGAATGCACGGGTCATGTTTGCAAGCAACCCGCCCCCTTGCCTACTTTCCTTCTTGTCTGTGAGTGTTTGATTAGCAGCACAAAATGCGGCAGTGAAGCAGGACCTAGGTTGGTTTATTGCTAAATGTAAATCGTTTTCCCCTCACATGCTATGGTGTGATTCACAGTTGGTGAACTAGACATTTTATCTTCAAAAGTAGGCTACACTGTGCCACCCTCCATCCATGTGAAACACCCTGGCATTTGCAACAGAATAAACAGAAGAGCAACAAAATCAACTGCTAAAGCCAAAAGTTAAAGCTTTTCCCCCAAAATGTTGTGATGTTGTAGCTTTCTAAATTATTATTGTAAAATGTAGGCCTTAAAGGTGTACAAAGTATGGGTCCTGGAGCTAATTTGGCAATTTGGCAAAACAAATAAGTGTAGCTGGCCTTTTCAAGAAATTGAAATTATGTTTTCACTTATTGTTTCAGATTTAGGTCTACTGACAATGTCCAAATGTCTAAATAGCGTAGCCTATTTACTTATTTAGTTATTAGAGCTGTGGTGGTTAAGCACTGATGGCATCTTATAGCCTACTTTATATTTACAGTATTTAGAGAAACATACTAATTTGTTGCACATTAAAGACATTATCAGTATACTAGGTGAAAAGGCCTAGTTGCCTATCCAAGCCATACCTTGTGGCACACGCACACACACGCACACACACACACACACACACACACACACACACACACACACACACACACATTACATTTCAGATCTGCATGAAAGGGGACTATTTGTTCAAAGTTTTTAGTCTTTTGTAAAAGTTTTTAGCTGATAGTGACTCTCCAGATTTGGTTAAAATGCAGGAAATTGCATTTAAGAAATACATTTTTTTCTGGGGGAGGACAGAACCCACCGTTAATATATATATATATATTCTATATTTACTGCCTACCCTACCATACCCTTCACTGCACGTCACTGGTATCATTTATTAATCATTTATCATGTATTAATCCCGAGGGGAAATTAAGGTGTCCAGTAGAAAATACATGTATATAAAATAATGCAAGACATTACACACATCATTACACATATTCAGGGTGTCTGCAGGTTTTAACAAGTGAAATTTTAGACTTTTTTAGACCTTTTTTAGACCATCATGGGCAAAATGTTAGACCTTCGCGGAGTATTAAAATATGAAATAAAGCAGATTGTGGTCAATTGACAGGCACGCACACACACAAAACACACACACACACACAGAAGCCGACAGGGGGGGCAAAGGGGACAGTTGACCCGGGCCCTGAGAAAGAGGGCCCCCAGAATTGGGACCCAATTGTATTGTATTTATTGAGAGGGGGGCCTTTCAGATGATTTAGTCCCGGGCCCGGTAAAAGCCGTCAGTGGCCCTGCACACACACACACACACACACACACACACACACACACACACACACACACACACACACACACACACACACACACACAGAAGCTGACAGGGGGGGCAAAGGGGACAGTTGACACGGGCCCTGAGAAAGAGGGCCCCCAGAATTGGGACCCAAATGTATTGTATTTATTGAGAGGGGGGCCTTTCAGATAATTTAGTCCCGGGCCCGGTAAAAGCTGTCAGTGGCCCTGCACACACTATACACACACACGCACACACACACACCTGTGCATCTGAATGAATGCAATAGTGAATATTATAAGCATAAAGAGATCTGATCATAACTGACCAGTGAGAAGGTACAATGTTCGCATTCACAATTTCAAGTGATCAAAGCCAGCAATTGTGAATAGCCTGTCTTTACATTGCACTGACTGAGGATTTTAAATGTGAATAAGAATGCCATATATGCAAGCAAGAGGACCTAACCAAGATAGAAGAACAGAACATGAGCTGACACCACTGCTGCCATAAAATGCTGCCATAAAATGACGTTTATTTGTTTCATCTATTGGAGGTGTCCAAGAGAACGTCTTATGGCAGTTAATACTAATAACAAAATAGTTCGAAATTTTGACCAACTCAGCCCTTGCCACTCAATCCAAAGATTCATGCCTTATTCGTTTTAGGGGGGTTGTACCAGAGGTCTCACGCAAGCTAGAGTGTCACCTGCATGGCAGCTCAAGAGAGCGTGACGCGAGAAAGATTCTGCCACGGCATGAGAGTCGGTGTAATGCGCAGCTGGCTACGGTATTCAAAATCTAGCGCTCGTTTGATCTAGACGTAGCGTAGGCTTAACATATTTTAAGCAGCATAACGTGAAGCTAAATGGTGATCAATTCAGAAGCAGCAGGCAAAGAAAACGCAAAACGGGGTTATAACAACTAAATCATCCATCGACATAGCATATCTTATCCATTGCACAATATGTTTCATGTGCTTTGACTCCTGAGGTCTTTCAAACATTGACGGACCTAGAGCTAATGAGAAGTGCATGTGACAGCACACACGAAACATTTGTGCGTGGACATGACCGTAACAGCTCAAATGCCCACCAGTTTGCAAATTGCTACCACAGAACCAGTACAAAATACCAAGGCATCAAACAGAATAGGCCTACAACAAAGGCACTTCCATGGGAATTCGACTGTTAACTCGCTCATAATTTCAGATTAGCCACACACACACACCGTCGCTACTCTCTTTCGCTCGCACAGACACAATCAAGCTTCGCCAACTTTGAGGCTAACGACTACGCTAGACTGCTAAGCCACGGCCAAACCAACACCTGACTATTCCATCACCACTGCAATACCTAAAAATCACTTCTTACCTGCAACGATTCACACTGGTGCTGGCATATTCACTTGGCTTGCACTGTCACATTTGTCTTCTGTTTTAAATCGACACCTTTCCTTCCAAATAGAAATCCGTTCTTTTTCAATGAGGTGGTGACTGACTTCCCTCATTAGTTAACTTCTTCCAGGTGTTTAAGACAGTCAAGTAGCTTAGTTATCCAATGTATGGCCACCGCAACGCCAATATAGTTTTACAACGTCGTCTAGATATAAACAATGTCTAGATATAACACCACTAACGTGGGCTAGTAGTCAGAATAGAGAATCTTTGGTCAGACTGCGCGGTGGAAGGGGAGGAGGAGCTACAGTACATTTCCGTATCACATCTGTAGTTTTATTATTGTACGTTGTTAACAGCAACATGTCATGTAGAACTACACAGGCCATAACTGCCACAATACCAGGAAAAAAAGCGGTGTGGAAAACGACGTAAAACAAAGCAAAACAGAACAAATAAACATTAATCCTTTGTCGATATTTTGCATTGAAACGTAGGTCTTAAATTACTCAAACTCAATTTTAGACTAAAGTTCAAAAAATCCCTATATTTTAGACTTTTTTAGGCCTAAAATGGATAATGTGTAATTTTAGACTTTTTTAGACTTTTTTAGACTCCGCGGACACCCTGCATATTGTCA
>NW_026945731.1:0-147500 GCF_034702125.1 Engraulis encrasicolus
GCGTAACAAAAGCAATAAAGCATCCTCCCTTGCGGAACACTGCACACCTGCAGCCAGGGCCGGATCAAGATGCCCCGGGGCCCCTGGGCTATAAGTTGCAATAGGCCCCTGTGGTGGGGGCCCCTGGGCTATGAATTGCAATAGGCCCCTGTGGTGGGGGCCCATAGGCTGCAGCCATATCTAGCCTGTGGTAGGGGCCCCTAGGCTGCAGCCATATCTAGCCTGTGGTAGGGGCCCCTAGGCTGCAGCCATATCTAGCCTGTGGTGGGGGCCCCTAGGCTGCAGCCATATCTAGCCTGTGGTAGGGGCCCCATAGGCTGCAGCCCTATCTAGCCTGTGGTGGGGGGCCCTAGGCTGCAGCCATATCTAGCCTGTGGTAGGGGCCCCTAGGCTGCAGCCATATCTAGCCTGTGGTGGGGGCCCTAGGCTGCAGCCCTATCTAGCTTGTGGTGGGGGCCCTAGGCTGCAGCTATATCTAGTCTGTGGTGGGGGGGCCCTAGGCTGCAGCCCTATCTAGCCTGTGGTGGGGGCCCCTAGGCTGCAGCCCTATCTAGCCTGTGGTGGGGCCCCTAGGCTGCAGCCCTATCTAGCCTGTGGTAGGGGCCCCTAGGCTGCAGCCATATCTAGCCTGTAGGTTGATACGGCCCTGCCTGCAATCCATTATTTCCATCTCAGCTGCAGAAACATTAGTTAATGCCTTCATCACCTCCAGACTCGACTACTGTACAGCCTCCTCACCTCTGTTCTTCAAAAACGCCAATATGTTCAAAACTCTGCTGCTCAGCTGCTCCCCCTCACAGTAAATTCTGCAGTGCTCATTTAACACTTAGAGAGTTGATTTGACATCATTTGGACTCAAATGAACTCTCTAAGTGTTGAAGTAACACCGCAACATTTACTGTGCTCCAGACAACATATCACCCCTACCTTTGATCAAGTTCACTGGCTACATGCATATGTCTCCCATCACTTACAAGGTCCTCAACAGCCTTGCATCCTCCATCTCCACTCCCCCACTCGTCGTCAGCTATGCTCTGCAGATACCACCCCCCAACCCCATCACCACGACCAACTATGGGCTCTCGGATAGAATTGGAGGATAGTGGCATAATAACGGGGGGGCATTACCCCCCTCATCCAAGCTGATGTGCCCCCCCTGGGCCTATTCACCTAAACATGCTTATATGGTCATTAATATGAAACAAATGAGTATTTTTTTCTGAATACAGTAAATGTAAATGCCACAAATGCTTAACCATAGCCCTAATAAAGAAATAAAGGAATAGGCTATACTATTTAGACATTGTCAGTAGTAGACCTAAATGTGAAATGATAAGTGAACAGTGATCCATTGAAATAATGGGATTGTCCCGTAATTAGAAACAAAAGTACTGTTCTATTTAGAGCTGAAACTGAGCCCACAATTTGGTTAAAATTTGGAGCCACTTCAGGGTGTTTTTTTCCCGTTCATTTTCAGCATGTGACTTTCATGCGCAGATTGCCGAATAGTGTGTGTGGGACAAGCTACTTAAGCTTTGTAGTATAGGCCCCTGCTCTTCAATTAAAATAACAAACAGGCATTGTCTCTGAGAGTTTCGGCAACACTGTGTAGCCTATGTTGTCACTATGAACCACCAAAACAACATACACATACCAATATTGACATGAAAATAAAAGATAAAATTCCCTACATTGGTTACAACAAAAACACAACCTTGGTGTGCTACCCATGCCACACACCAAGTCACTTCACAAGACTAGCTCCATCTCACTAAATGGAGGCACATTCATTCACGCAGTTCACTAGAAAAACAACAATATTGGCTTCATAATTCACTGTTTATTTCACGATTCCTCATCATAGAATGATCAATACAATCTAGGCATAATAAAAAATTAAAACTATAATGTCCTCTTGCCAATGCATCTTTGATGATCCAATTACAAACGAGCAGAGCCTCAAGACATCACCTACAATAGTTTGGGACAGACAGGTGTTGCAAAACACCTCTATTTATACAAATAGTTCGGAATGTCATACACAAAAAGTAAATAGTTACTATGAAAGTAGTTTACGGAGTGAGGAAAACTCTGAAGACTACAGTCGGCCTTTGTCTTGCACCTTTTCCTGGGATGTGCACAATCTTCATCTTCAAATTAAGTGTGAAAATAAACACACGAGGGCGCTGTAATTAATCCAGTACAAGAGACTGTGTGAATTCCAATATGCAACCTTCCGTCCTCCACTTGTGCTTGTGGTCTCACGTTAATCTGATGCCCTGCCTCCGTGGAGAAAACAATTAAGTTTTCTCCGCTGACAGTCTAGCAAAAACACATTTTGGGGCACTATTCTTCATTTACCATCCTGTTTGAAAATGAGAAGATGATTTTACAATTGAACTTTTGCAAGATATTGAAATAATGCTGATGTCATCATCACGACATATTATTTCCTGGTACAAGGCCACAAGCACAAGTGGAGGACACAAGGTTGCATATTGGAACGCACCCCCAGTCTTCTCCTTCAGGAGGCCAGCATCAGGGCATGAGGCCACCATTTTCTAAGAGGCCTCAGTATTCCAACATGGCTGCCGTATGGCATCCTGGGTTGGGGGAATCTCAAGGAATTTGAAATGTATTCTTTTCTCTATAAAAAGCCACTCTGACACATTTCAGCATGACAGACGTTGTACAGACATGTATCGACAGGTGTTAAAGTTAAATACAACTTTATGCCAACCCTTACCAAAATAAAACTTTTATAAAAAACATTTGAACCATCTGGCTCAAAATGAAAGGTCCATCAAATCTACAGCAAATGTAGATATACCAAAAGTCTTTGTCCTGCAGGACAGTCGTTTGCTAATGTTGTGTAGCAATATGTTTCTTCAGGTGGGCGGACTGTTTAAATTTCTTGTCACAACTTGTGCACTTGTAAGGCCTTTCCCCCGTGTGAACTCTCTTGTGCGCCTTGAGGTTGTTGGGGTCAGAAAACGGCTTCTTACAAGTCAGACAGACGTAGCGCTTCTCTCCCCTGTGTCTCTGCACGTGTGTGTTGAAGGACATGCGGTGCCTGAACCTCTTGAAGCAGAAGGAGCACTGGAACGGCTTCTCCCCCGTGTGGAGGTACATGTGGGTGACCAAGGTCGACTTGGACTTGAAGCCCTTACCACACACCTTGCACTCGAATGCATACTCGCTCGTGTGGATCACCTGTGTAAAAGGAGGGGAGGCAGAGATAGTACATTTTTATTGATTAGTGAATGATTGAACAAACAAAAGTGACTGGACATTGATATATGGTTAGTTATCCATATGTGTCTTTTGAATTGAATGAATGGCTTGGATTAATGGATAGGCTGCTCCTAACAATAAAAAAAACATGTTTTATACATTTATATTAAATGCTATAAATGCAATGATGCTATTCTGTTGGTCTTGTATAGCCTACAGTGGTCTCCAAATGGTGGACCGCGGGCCAGATCCGGCCCAGGCATGGCAAGCATTTGGCCCGACATGAGGTTGGAACAAAGGAAAAGATATGTGTAGGCAGAGAACGTCTAACCTATGAGAACGGTATCTCTCATTGGCTCCCATTATAGCCCCGTTGGCGAACGCAGCCAAGTAAAAGATGAATGGGAGCCTATTGGGCTAAATGGCTCAGCAGGGATTTGTGACGGTTCTGTTCTCTGGTTTGTAAAGATGTGTGCACATTCTGCACCTTATCATGGAAGTTGTATTAGAAGTTAAGTTAAAGGTTCCTGACATGGCTTTGATCTCCCAAAGACTTGTTAGTTTTGTCCTGCAACACGCTAGCATTCGGCTAATACCTGCTGGCTGAGGAATCTCTGCGCCTATTCACGACCATAGCTGACGAGAGACGTACTCTGACTGATCCTAGCAGAGACATCTACGGTCACACACCTCAAAACCCCCCACCACCGTCCAACATGTGAATTGAAGGTGCCCAAATTCTTAAGGATGAGCGCAGTCATTTCCTTTACCCCATTTACACGTACTGCTTTTCCACCACCTTAAATGCAATAAATAACAGGTGTCCGCAACAATCCTAACATAACTTTAAACACATCGACATCTGAAGTCAGACTTAAAACTACAAAACAAATGGCTTAGTGCCGTAAAGTCGATTGTCACGTGTTATGTCATTGCTATAGTTGAAATAAGGGTCATTTTCACAAATCTAACACGTGACAAGATGCAAACATGTCGGCAAATGCTTTCACTTACTCCGATCTATCAAACGCGACTTCATTATTTCCAGGGAAAAAATCACACGGGCAGATACAACTATGAGAGGCGTACAGCCCCATTGGCACCCATTCATTATTTACTTGACTGCGAGAACATAGCTGCAGTGCCACTCCTGGCCACCAGCCAGTGGCCATTCTGATAGACGTTCTCAGGTGTAGGCTATCTGTGGCCATGCGGTCAGGCGATTTATTTGGCCTTCAGCCTCATTTTGCGCAACATACTGCAAGTGGGCCCTGGGCGAAAAAAAATCGGAGACCCCTGGCCTACATAATACGTCTATATATATCTCTACAAAAAAATAAACCAAACTGAAATGAACTGCACCTGGTGATTTCGTAGCTGGAACACGTAGACGAAGGTCTTGCCGCACTCTTTGCACTGGTGGCGTCGGGGGTTGTGTATGTGCAGGTGTCGCCGCAGCCCCCGGCCGTCGGGGAATCCTTTGCCGCAGCTCTCGCACACCCAGGGCCTCTCGCCGCTGTGGATCTTGCGGTGGCAGTCCAGGGCCACGCTGCTGCTCAGTACGCGGTCGCACACGTCACACTGGTTCCTCTGGCGCACCTCCTCCGTCTCCGGCAGCCCCTCGGCCGCGCTCGCCAGCAACAGGCTCTCGTCCTCCTCCACCATTTGCCGATATTTGTTCGGCAGGGTCAAGGTCGGGGTCCCATCGTTCACCTGCGCCACTTGCCGATATCTGGGCGTCGGCCTCTGGCGAGTGTTGCTGCGCTTCAGGGAGATGCTGCTGCTGCTGCCGCCGGCGCTGCTCGGCCGCGAGCCTGTGCTTTCGACGTCGCCGCTTTCTTCGACGTGAAGTTCGCACTCCTCCGGCTCTGTCTTGGGGATGAGCAGCGGCTGCGTTTTGGCAACGGGCAGCAGTGGCGACGCCAATGACGCAGAGGGTACCGCTAGTGCGCCAGTGGGTTGTATGAGGGTCAGTGTGCCCTGGTGTTGGGTCCAGGTTACTATGCCGTTCGGCTTCTGTGGCGATGCCGTCGTCGTCGTCGTCAAGGCAACTGCGGTGACCTTTGGCTGCGACAGGGTTAGTGTTCCGTTCTGCGCGGCGGATAGTTCTGAGGAGGTGAGGCGGGTGAGGGTGACAGTGGGGCGGTCCCGCGTGGCCTGGAAAGCGGCCAGCTTGACGATGCTGAGGTTGGACTCCAGCGTCGTCTCCCCGTCCCGCTGCTGCACTAACAGCTGCTTGGGGATGAGGCTGGACTGCTGGACGGATGATGATGTCTCCCCCCCGCTAAACTGTTGAACTAGCACCTGCCTGGGGATGAGGCTGGCCTGCTGGACGGATGAGGTCTCTGCTGCAGCGCCACCATCACGCTGCTGAACCAACAGCTGTCTGGGCTGGTCCGCCGAGATTCTTGCGAAGATGCACGCCTGCGTTTCGTCATACGTGTCGGACTCCTGTCAAATGCAAAATACAAAACACACGCACACGCAAAGAAAACAAACACACATTAGCTTAGCTCAGTGACAGAAGAATTGCACATCTAGGGCCCCTAGGCAAAATACTGATAGGGCCCCCATCATAATATCAAAACAACGATGGGGCCCTCCATGAACAATGCTAAACGGCCTTGGGCCTAAGGGCAAATGCCCCATAGGTAGGAAGTCACTTCATGGATATAAACAAACCCCAATATCTTCGCAGAATCCCGTCTCCAATATCCATGTTCCATCAGTGCATTTGTAGACTTGTCGAGAACACTTGGAGACCACATACCTCTTTTTTGACAAACACAAGTGCGAATTCCTCCTCCTTCTTTGCGTTCTGTAGGGGGGTTGGAGGTAGAGGTGGGGGATCCTCTTTGGGGGCAGGAGGAGGGGCTGTGGGCAGACAAGACCACCGTTACGAACTACTAACACAGTAGGACCGAACTACACGCCCTATACCGACTACGGTATGTCCACAAATGGCGAACAACACACAATTTACCACGAACAGCTAAAAAGTTAAACATAATGCCGCCCTATTGAATTCTAAACATGCTTTTAACATTGAGGACACGTACATTTTGATTGAATGCTCTTCCCTAATTCACGCGCCCTGCACTTGCAGATCAACGTCCCCATGGATATAACATGCAGTTTCATATATCAGATATGTCTAGGAGTATTTAACCTTACAGCTAATACGACTTGGTGCAAATTGCACACTGTCACGGTAGGTTATCCAGAGGTGGATTTCTCGAGAACATAGCTCACTGCGTTAGCTACTTTGTTGATTACAATGCAATTTCCCATTGGCAACTACCCAACTTGCTAACTGGATAGCAACTACACTTTCAAGAAACACAACCCCGAGCTACGACTACAGTATCGCATAAACTTGCGAGAGGGCCGAACATGGTTACAAGGCCTGTAGACACAACCTTTGTTTTCCACCCAGCTACGCCACAAACATAACAACCTCGGCTTATACTTACCATCGCACTGTACGCCAACATCTCGTTTGGAGCAAGCCAGTCTATTCGACGAGGCAGGAACATCATCTTCAAAATCAAATAGGTTATCTTTTAGCACTTCGTTTTGTTTTCTTATTCGGGCTAACTCTGCTATCATTTCCTGCACCGTCTTCTCGAATAGTTTGGTTGCTTCTGTAACAGTAGAGTGCAAAAGTTTGCTCATCAACAATGAAAATTGATTTTGGAACTCCGACTGGCTTCCCATCGTTGTTTTATGGTTTAATATCCACCTTTGTAAGAATTAAAAACACTATCGTAGCTTCAGCCACACACTTCCCTCTGCGCTACTGTCGCACGACTGGAGCGTACTGCAATCTCATTGGCTAGTGGTACGACCCTTCGGGAACTACGGGAAATGAAATGTGACAATTGACCTGTGCATGTGGTCTCGCGTTTCGCTGACGCCTCTCCTCCGTGGAGAAAACAATCAAGTTAAGTGTAGACCACCTACCTTGTGAAAAATCTATAACAGGGTTAGCACAGAAGTTCAGAAAAAGTTGAGAAGAAGCTTAACATACATATGACACAGTAAAACTTCGTAGGGAAGCTACAATCTCAGTATACTTTGTATAATGACAATAAAGGCTATTCTATTCTATTCTCTAAAACACAAGATGGCTGGTAGCTCAAAATATATGATAGGCCTACAGTGTCAAATTTCTCTCTCTCTCTCTCTCTCTCTCTCTCTCTCTCTCTCTCTCTCTCTCTCTCTCTCTCTCTCTCTCTCTCTCTCTCTCTCTCTCACACACACACACACACACACACACACACACACACACACACACACACACACACACACACACACACACACACACACACACACACACACAGTGTAGTAAAAACGTACATGGATTTACATGGTGTCTCTCTGACCCATTCTCTCACAACCAACACCAATGTGTGTGAGTGACGTAGGGGGTTGAGAAAGATACAAGTCAAGTCAGCTTTTATTTTCACTTTCTTCATATGCACAAGACATACTTAGGAAAAATTTAATTATGTTTCCTACCATGCCAGGACAGGACATATACAAAACTGACATTTTGCAGACTGACATAAAGTGCAAGACAGGACAGGTAACAGTGATGGACTGGTAACAATAAGTGGTCAATAATAATAATAATTATGCTGGTACAGTTGAGTGGGTCCAGTGCTTAGAGGGGGGGCACAAGTCTATTTCATTTTTGAATACTAAGGGGGGGGGCTGGCAGGCATCTGATGAGGTCAAGGTGGTGTTGGGAGGCTTATGATGAGGTCAAGGTGGCGTTGGGAGGCTTATGATGAGGTCAAGTGGGCGTTGGGAGGCTTATGATGAGGTCAAGTGGGCGTTGGGAGGCTTATGATGAGGTCGGGGTGGTGTTGGTACAAAACAGCTTGAGAACCACTGGCCCTGCAGCATACTCATGAACGGCCATCCAGGTACTTTGCTCTTAAATTTGCGTTACGCCCCTTTATGGGTGAAAACAAACCGAATGTCTCATTGACTTATATGCTACATCGGCTATCCTAAATGAACACATTCCATGCTTCAGCCACGGCTGTTTGGCTATATGATTTGAACAGCCTGCAACACAACACGTTTTCGGCATGTTGCGAGTGAACAATGCTTGTCTACAGGTCTGTATCTTTCATTTATTAAGCCCCATCATCACCAATTGACTTGCATGGGTTGTTTTCCCCCACAAATGGGCGTAACGCACATGGAAAACGTCACGCCGTTCATGAGTATAGGTCTTGGTGGGGGTTGGGGCACTACTGATTAATGCATGTGAATAGGGCACCAGACTACAATGCCAATCAGTCACCTTGCATAAAGCAAATGGCAGCAAACAGGAAAAGCAACACCAGTGATTGACCCAGGTGAGAACAAGATGAGAAGTACCCCCTCCCCCGCACCTGGACCCAGGTGAGAACAAGACGATAAGTACCCCCTCCCCCGCACCTGGACACACACACATGTTCAATGTTCAATGTTAAATGTTAAATGTTAAATGTTAAATGTTAAATGTTAAATGTTAAATGTTAAATGTTAAATGTTAAATGTTAAATGTTAAATGTTAAATGTTAATTTGTACTATATTTATTATTGACCACTTATGTCAGTCCTGTATATGTCTATGTCCTGGCATGGTATAGAGAGAAAACAGAATTTAATTTCCCTTGTATGACGTGTGCATATGAAGAGAGTGACAATAAAAGCGGACTTGACACAACCCCGAACACACAAACACACTGAAACTTAGGTCTGAATACACAGTGTTAATCATGGTCCTTCTCGATTTGCCAAGAGTCATAAATCGAGTTTATTTACAATTAAAGGATGTCTAACCACCACACAGCCTGATAATACAGGATACTCTCCTTTGGTTGTTAAACACTAGAAACCCAACCCAGCAGCAGCTCAGAAATGCTAATTACAGTCTACAGCAGTGTTGGTCTATGCTGGCGCTACAGCCTCCCAGGGGGTGTTGATGGGCTCTAGGGGGCGTTGAGACAGATACAGCAGAGTGGGGGCAGGGCTTAGTTCCCATTGGGGGGGTGTTGACAGGTTTACGATGAGGTCAAGGGGGCGTTTGTTCAGTGGGTTTATTTTAATTGGATCATCATTGTCTTTCAAATGTGCAATGCAATAGGCCTACCACATTTGCAATGAGATTAATGGATGCAGTGCACCACAGATACAGTGCAAAATAATGCAAAGAGCGCCATCTAGCGGATAAATGGGGTCACTACTCTCAGGTTTTCCTTTCAGCTTTGGTATTAGGTCACAGTCCTAGTATTAGTTTCATATTATTTCTAGATAGGCCTACAATTTTAATGGTTAAATATGTATATATTATTAATAAATATTATGTGTTAAGGTAATCACACATCAGTAGCCAGGAATCAACAACCACCACACCGCACAATTTTGTTCAGGTGCCACATCAGGGCTGATGTTTTTGTTGTTTTCGTTTACCAACCGACTCCACCCAGTAAGGGTGGTTCTCACATCAATGCTTTTCCAGCTATACTCTCAGGCTTTTCTGACACAGCTTTGTGTTTTTCTAGGTTGGCCTGAAGTTAATGGGAGGTTAATTAACCCCTTAGCACAGAGCCTATGTTATAACCTTACCAATGTACAATGGCTATGTCTTAATCTGGCTCTCGGCACTGCCATAGCAATGTTGTTATGATGTAGTTCGGGGTTATAACTATCGGGACATTTCCCGGCCCAACATTTGGGTGTGGCCCGTTGGACCATGAGGAAATATTTTTAAATTCAGTATTTTTCTCACTTGGGTTATTCTAAATGCAATGATCACTTGTAGTCTGCATAAATATTCACCATGACAGCGCAGCCACCGGCAGCACCACAGCAGATTATTAAGGTGCAACCATATAGGCGCCAAAGACCTGTGTGAAGTTGGCACCCCATATGTTGAAAATCTGATTAAAAGCATTTTGGTTCGATTGTGCATCGTTTGTGCACGATTGTGCAGGCAAAATGAGCGTTTGTGCACAAACCCTCTTTAAGATATTTACATTTTAAGAGGTTGGTGACCTTAGGTCACTCAGCACCCCATTAACCTCCAAATGACTCAAAAATGGTTGGAATCGTTTGTGCTTCGTTTGTGCACGTTTGTGCAGGCAAAATTAACGTTTTGTGCACAAACCGTTTTTATGTTATTTACCTTTTAATATTTTGAAAGTAGGTCACTCAGCACTCCGTCAACCTCCAGACTGATCCTCCATTGAGGCAGTCGGTTCATATGCAAAATAGGGAGGCGGAGCACTCGGAGGGACAAGACATACATGTGGGCCTAACACCACGGGACTATTGCACATTAGTACCATGCATGTGGAGCATCAGACAAACAGAACATGGAGCCTGACTCCACAGTAAACCACACTCACATCCACAGATACATGCAAGTTGTTGAGAACATTTTGTGATGGCAAATGCAGTTTAATTGGTCAAATAACTCATGTTCAAATACAAATATAGCTTTTTGTTGTCATAGCCCTTTGTAAAGTTAAAGTTTTCTGTTAACTTGACAACATACTCTACTTTAACATGAGTCCAATAAAATGCATTGTGAGCGATTTTCCATATCAAAGATGCCTAGATGTGAATTAAAATCCCGGCCTGATTACAGGGCCCACTCCAGGCCTGGATGTAGTTGAGTATTTTCAACAGATAGTGAATAGGCCCGCCGGTGTAGTTTATTAAATACTGAAGACTGACGGCATGGGACTGGAAATGTTGAAATTGACATCATGGGATGATTATACTACTCTTTCTATAAAAGACTTTGATCCCATTACAGTTGAACATCAAAATGCAGGGTTTATTGTAGATATTATTAGAGAGAGAGAGAGAGAGAGAGAGAGAGAGAGAGAGAGAGAGAGAGAGAGAGAGAGAGAGAGAGAGAGAGAGAGAGAGAGAGAGAGAGAGAGAGAGATTTTACACAAGTAGAGGTGAAGAAAGAGAGAACTTCAAAGACATTGTATCATTTGAAACTCATAACATGAAGTAGGGAGGTCAAAGGGCAGTTTGGACCTCATCCACATCGGGGATAGTGGGATTCAAATCCACACCTACTTTCCTGACTGAAGGCTGGAGGCCCTAAAGTAGAAACTGATGTTATTGGGCCTGTAACAAACTAGGAGACTACATTACAATGTACTGTATGAGATGGGGACCAAATATAATATATATATAATAATAATAATAATAATAATAATAATAATAATAATAATAATAATAATAATAATAATAATAATAATACCCAGAATCCGATAGAATCTCGCTGCAATATTTTGGGACACAAGATCTAGGCCCATTACAAAACATGCAGTATGTATCTTTACTGCATTGCACTGCATAATGGAATATTGTGGACAAGTCACTACACTGCAGAAAAAATACTGCCTTGCATGTCTCGTTCCTGTTTTTGTTTCCATGGTCGGCTTATTATATTGTATGGGCAGTCATGGTTAGGTTGTCATATCCTGGTGAACAGGTTTGTGTAGCCCAGCCCCCGCCCTGGGCGTGAACACATAGCTTCTGGTTCACCAGGAAAAGGTTGTCAGGCTTGCATCCCAAAGGTTGCCGGTTCGACTCCCGACCCGCCAGGTTGGTGGGGGGAATAATCAACCAGTGCTCTCCCCCATCCTCCTCCATGACTGAGGTACCCTGAGCATGGTACCGTCCCGCCGCACTGCTCCCCAGGGGCGCCATTGCGGGCTGCCCCCTTGCATGGACATAAGTGCATAAATGCAATTTCGTTGTGTGCAGTGTTCACTTGTGTGCTGTGGAGTGCTGTGTCACAATGACAATGGGACTTGGAGTTTCCCAATGGGCTTTCACATTCACATTATGTCACATAGCCTATAAATACATGCTCGTTCTAAAAGTGAAAATAAATCATTCATTTGTTTTAAACAGACTTGTAGACTATTATTACTGTAAATAATTTTAAAAGTCGCGTAGGGCGGGCTATATCTAGCGCTTCGTCACGTCACGTGGTGCCAAAATGAAAGTAAAGACACCATTCGTCTGTCTTAAATTTAGCGCCACGCAGAAAATACAGCTCTTCTCCAATTAACCCTTGTGTTGTGTTCATAAGCTGCATACACCTGTGGTGTTCGGGTCATTTTTGACCCGTGATAACAAAACTCAGCTATAAAATACCTAAAAACACTAGTTATCATCAAATATTGTTTTTCATCTCATGGCTAACTTGGTATATATTGATATCCATGGAAATATTACTTGATGTATTCATCTTTTTGACTTTAAAGATCTTCTATCTTACATTATGCAAATCGTTTTTGATGACCAAAACTTTCAAAATCTGAATAAATTCACTATTAATACCTTCCAAAGTGATACAATTAGTGATTATGTTGTCCATGTATTACAGCTGATATGAGAGTACAACAATCCCCACATTTATTTTATTAGTTTTTCTCTAATATTAAAAAATATCATCAAGAGTGGCATTTGTGGTGTTCGGGTCCAAACCAACCCAAAGAGATTTATAGCAGGATAAAGACCAAATGTCAACTAAATTAGTTTTTCAGTGCATAAAATTAATGTTTAAATATGTTGACTTGGTGTTTTTCAATATTTATATGATTTTAGTGTGGTAAATATACAAAATAACAATTCTGTCAGAGTCACAGCTATTCCGCCAATCTAATGCAAAGGTATTGGAAATGAACACCTCAATGAACATGAAAAAAGTCACACTATTCATCTGAATCCCCTATGCCATGAACATGGACCATTATGTCATTGCCACATCAACTTTATAGAAAGTATAAGACCAGTTCTACAGGTTTGGGTGCCATTAGGATTTTTTGATACGTTTTTTGGAAAAAATAATGTGCAAAAATGTATTTTGCAAACAAATGTGCAAAAAATCTCATTATATAATGCAGAAATGGATTCCCTGACCATGAAAACATATGAGTAGACACCAGAAATACATCTGTACTCCTTTCACAACAGGAGATATGACATATTGTAGTGTATGGGACTGTCCGTCGGCCATATTGGATTTGTAATATCAAAAAGCTGGCAAAAAAAAAGTTCAGGCAAGAAATATATTTTCCTCACCATAAATCACCAAACTGAAGACAAAGGGCATCCAACAGCTTTTCAGAAATGCATAAAACAACCAAAAATCTATACCGGGTCAATTTTGACCCCCGAACACCACAGATTTAACTTTTTTTTCTTGGACCTTTAAAATTTACTAAAATGATAAACATATTTGTTTTGTGTTGAAATGATTGTGACTGAGGATTAGATGAAGCCTTATTCCAAGAAAATAAAGGAAAGTGTGTTTTTTTCACACTAAAACTTGAAAACGGGTCAAAAATGACCCGAACACAACATAAGGGTTAAACAGAATATGCATGGCTGCGTCCGTGGAGGTTATAGGCATGTATTTGCTATTTGTAGAGATTGCTGCATAGAAGAACTAGTTGCCATTGGACGCCTGTTTGCGAGACACAGCCAGATCGTTGGTTCGTAAAAGGAACGGCAAAATTTAAATCCTTTGGATAGCCAGGTAAGGATCCTACCACAGCTCAGACGATGAAGCTATTTGGTCATTTGCACTTGCATTATGGGCACTACTGCTTACCTTTGAATAATAGATGCACTGGTAACGCTTTACTTTAGTAATTACCATTAGCTGCAACTGCGCCTTCTGCATGCGAAACCTTTAGTTCTAATGCAATGCATGCACGTATTAAGGCATTTTTTTGTGCAAACATGGAGAACCCAGAAGTATTCATTTCAATGTTTGCATATGCTGCAGTCTGCGCCTCTATTTTAGCCCATGTGTGTGGTGCGACTACAATATCATGTAGGTGTAATTATAGTTCAGTCTTTTTCAACCTTGGAGTCGAGATCCCATGTGGGGTCGCCTGAAATGTCCAGCTGCATTACGCAGTGATACATATTAATTATAACTATAACCGACTAATTTATAATAATTTATAAATAATTAATATTTGATTGAAACACTATCTAACACTTTCATACATATTTAGCCTACATCATTTCAAGTCAGTTAACCCTTTATAGGGCACTCCTTGAAATACTTAAACATTCAATGGTTCAACCCTATATGAGGAGGGTAGGGTAGTAATATATTCCATTCAAAAAAATGTTTCCAAATTCAAATATGGTTGAATATACCTTGGGGTAGATACATTGACACCTGTCCTACAAGAAAATCAGGTATTAAGGTGTATTTAACACTATTTTTGAACATTTTCCCATGTTTTTAGATTCAATTGTATTCAATTAGGCAATCAACCCTGCAACTCTCTGGGAGTCATTGCAGTGACCTAAGTACTTGGATATTGTGCTTATTCTTTTCAGTCCTTATTAAGACCCTAAGAAATCATTCTGAATTATATTTTCAGTGCTCTGAAACTTGCAGAGGCCACTGGCATTCAGAATGTATTATGTAATTATGTGCACCAATGGTAAAAGTGATACCAGTGTTCTTATAATAAAGTAAAACATACTGCATAGAAAACAAAATCCAAATGTTTAAAATGCTGTGCTGTGCTGTGGAGTGCAGTGTTACAATGACAATGAGACTTGGAGTTTCCCAATGGGAGTTTCACATTCACATTATGCTATATGTAGGCCTAAATACATTTGATTGAGGCTTCATGACATCTTTCCAGCTCTTCATTCTGTTGATATTTCTCCCATAGAGGGCGTTTAGTCCAGAAATGGATCTTTTACTTCTCTTTGCCGTCATTTTTCAAACAGGTATGGGGATGGGGAGGTATTGAAACCACACACACTGTTATTAATGAATTATAAAGTGATTTCGTCCTTACCATGTAAGATGCTAAAGAAAAATATGTTGTGTTTTTATGTAGAGTGTTGAATATGTTGATTGATGTGTTCTAAACTTTGCTTGCAGTAACTCCGTGGAATCCAAAACATTATCTAGATGTAATTTAGTAGTTTTGCTTTGAAACAGGTGGTGTGTTTAATTAATGCTATGACTTGGTGATGATGACAAGACTGACGACTGAGGTTAATTATGACCAAACTAATTCCTTTACAGTCCTTCAGTAAAAAAAAAAAAAAAAGAAAAGAAAGAAAGAAAGAAAGAAAGAAAGAAAGAAAGAAAGAAAAATAATAATACAGCATGCACCATCTAGTATGTCGCATTTATGTGTAGTGAGGTTTCAGATAAAACATTTAATACGTTAAAAAATAATGGACAGCAAAATGCAAATATTATAGTTTGTCTTTCAGGGGCATGTCTTGAAAATCAGCATCTAAACATAGACACTGCAATGAACCAGACTCTTGTTATTCCCTCCACAGTGGCCTGTGCTCCAGAGACTGTGTTTGCTCCAGAGGGAAACTCCATCACCCTGCTCATGAACAGACATGGCACTCTAGATGCAGATTATGTTGTCTGGATCTTTGATAACACAAACATTATTGCATATTATCCCCACTATCCTGAAAATCGCCAGTTAAACATCTGGCCCTCCTACAAGAGCAGGGTAGAGTTTAATACCAGAGACCTGTCTATGGAGCTGAAGAACCTGACGAAAACAGACATGGGGATCTACAGAGGAGAGGTGGAGACATCCCAGAGAACACTTGTTGTTGAATACAAACTCCATGTTCTTGGTGAGTAAACATGCAAATATCTCTTTAGTCAAAACAGAGGCAATTGGATTCATAACTCATATTGTCCTGAAAGTTGGAATAGGTGGACATTTGTCATTTCTGGAGGAGGTTATTGATAATGTTAGTCTTTACAATTACCATAAAAACATATTTGTTTGGACTGTAACTTGTATTGGCATTGCATGTGAACTGTAGATCCACCTCCAAAGGTAAATAAATAATGTTTTTGTAACAGCAGACGAGGGGCCTATACTACAAAGCTGGTTCAGGATAAGTTAAGGTAAAGTTAAGAGGTAAATCATCTTATAGGAGACCCTGAAGTCCTCATTTTCTTAAGAAAAGCTTAGATTATTTACTTTTTAACTTTAACCTTAACTTATCCTGAACCAGCTTTGTAGTATAGGCCCCAGAATTGTTTAAGTTCCTTGGGTGAGAGGTGAAATGTCTAATATATATATCACTCTGTGTGTGTGTGTGTGTGTGTGTGTGTGTGTGTGTGTGTGTGTGTGTGTGTGTGTGTGTGTGTGTGTGTGTGTGTGTGTGTGTGTGTGTGTGTGTGTGTGTGTGTGTGTGTGTTTCCAGAGCCAGTTGAGAAGCCAGTCCTGACTGCACATCTTAACTGGTCCAGTGGTGACGAGTGTCAGGTGATGGTGACGTGTAGAGCTGGTGACCTCTCTGTGACCTCCAGCTGCAACATCAGCACCTGCACACAGGATGGAGACTCTACTCATGGTGGCCTCAGCATCTTCACCAGGCACGGCTCCATCATCTGTAACCATAGCAACCCAGTCAGCTGGAGGAATGCTACAGTGGACATTAGGGACCTCTGCCCATCACTTCAAAGTGAAAGTAAGGAACACCAATGTCAGAGAGGAACAGGGCATTGTGACACCCTCAGCCTGAGCAGTCTATCATTCATTTACAATGAAACAAAATATCAGTTAAAATTAAAACATTGAAAACCTGACGGCATGGTATTTTGTTGCCCGTTCCAAGATCCTAGATATTCTAATGGGGGCACTTTTGGTATACTGTGTCATCAGCTACTAACAACTCAAGAGTAGCACAAATAATACATGACATGTGAAAGTCTGATTTTCAAATCTGTTGTGTGTTTGCAGGTTCTTTATTTGATGATGATGAGCAGACCACTCCAGTAATCAGTTGGCCCACTGCTGGAGTGATCAGTATTGGTGCTGGATTGATCGTAGCTGCAATACTGGCAGCAGTCTTTCGAGTCCTGGGATATGGGAAGGATATAAAAAAACAAGGTACAATGCCACCTGTTGACTGTTTAATTACACACACACACACACAGACACACACACACACACACACACACACACACACACACACACACACACACACACACACACAGACACACACACAGACACACACACACACACACATGTGCACACAGATGGATTTTACAATTATTTTTGACTGTTTATTTCCACTACAAACCCTGAGGGGGTATTCCAAGAACGAGGTTAAGTGATGAAGCTGGCTGTAAGTTAACCAACAGGAAGTGTTGAACCTAGTAATATATATCCCACATGTGTCATTACGTTAAGAGAATGAGGACTCCAGGCTCTTGTATTAGGTGATTTACCTCTACCTGAAGGTTAATTTAACTTGTTTTACTTCCGAGGCAGGTTCCTGGAATACTCCCCTGCTGCTCATAGGGTTGAAATGTATTTATTTACTCTCACTGTGCCTTCTTTTAGGAGAGCGGAAAGCAGATGATGAAATCGGGGACAAGGTAGAGAAGGTAAACCTTATTGTCTGTCGGCTTGAAAAATAGCCATGCAGTGCAGGAAATGCATACACAATCATTTTTCCTTTGTTAGTTGGTATGTTCATTTGAGAAAATTATAAAACACTGTTTTTCACTTTCTCTTGTTTAGGAACCCTCCACTCCACTGCTCTTTAAGAAGCATCTATCTTGGAGTTCCTGTTTTGAAGTAAGAATCTGTCTTTACTCTTTGTCCATTCGTCAGGATGTATCCATATGTACAGAGTTGTCAAAACTAAATGTACATTGATGGTGTAAGTAGACCTACAACACTAGCATGTGATATTAGTAGAGTAGAGTAGAGAAACTTTATTGATCCCCAGGGGGAAATTCAGGTGTCAAGTAGCTACATAAAAACAAACACAGACACACACAGACACACAGACACACACACCCGTGGAGATCAGGTTGCACACACACACACATATCAAGAGGTTCCAGATCTGGGCCAGCTCTGGCATCTCAGGCAGTCCAATCCCCAATAATGATGTCCTTCTTAGTGTCCTTCTGTATACTGTTAAACAGTTGAATAGCCCAAGGGACAAAGGACCTCCTTAGCCTGTCTGTCCTGCAGGTGAAAGCACGGAGTCTGTGACTGAACAGACTCAGTTGGTTAGTGAAGGTGGCGTTAAGGGGGTGATGCTGATTGTCCATAATAGAGTCCAGTCTGCTCAGTGTTCTGCTCTCAGCTGTTGAGGTGAGTGACTGCAGCTCCATGCCCACCACTGACCCCGCCTTCCTCACCAGTCTGTCAAGGCGTGCAGCATCTCTCTTCCTAATGCTTCCACCCCAGCAAGTCACAGCGTAGAAGAGCACACTGGCCATGACAGACTGGTAGAACATAAGCAGAAGTTGGCTGCAGACATTGAAGGACCTCAGCCTTCTGAGGAAATAGAGCCTGCTTTGGCCTTTCCTGTAAAGTGCTTCAGAATTTGTGGACCAGTCCAGCTTATTGTCAAGGTGCACTCCTAAGTACTTGTAAGTACAGACAGTCTCCACATTCTCTCCCCCAATAGAAACAGGCACCAAGGGCGGGGTGGAGCGCCTGAAATCGATCACCATTTCCTTGGTTTTGGTGGTGTTCAGGTGCAGCTGATTGTTTTGGCACCATCCTACAAAGTCATCCACCAATCCCCTGTACTCCTCTTCCTGACCGTCTCTTATACACCCCACAATTGCAGTGTCGTCTGAGAACTTCTGCATGTGGCATGTCCCAGAATTGTAGCTGAAGTCATTGGTATACAGGGTGAAGAGCACGGGGGAGAGAACCGTTCCTTGTGGCGCTCCTGTGCTGCTAATCACTGTCTCCGATGTTATGTCACCCATCCTCACAAACTGGGGCCGCTCTGTGAGGTAATCAGTGATCCAGGTCACCAGGCTAGGCTGCACTCCAATCCGCACCAATTTCTCTCTCAGCAGCAGTGGTTGTACAGAGCTGTTGCACCATTTACTCCATTGCACCTAATGAGGCAGATAGACTGTGTTGTTGCTGAAAAACACTAAAACCCTAACACCTAACAAGACCCCACCAAAAACTTGATCCACCTAACGCAGTCAGCTAATCACAAAACAAGTACGCAGGTCTACTGGTTACGCAGATAAAGTTATGTGTGTTGGAAGGAAGCTGTTTCTTTATTTTACTTTTACCTTTGACATCTCTGCATATATTCTCTCTCTCTCTCTCTCTCTGTGTTCTCTCTCTCTCTCGCTTCTCTCCTCTCTCTCTCTCTCTCTGTGTTCTCTCTCTCTCTCTCTTCTCTCCTCTCCTCTCTCTCTCTCCCTCTGTTCTCTCTCTCTCTCTCTCTCTCTCTCTCTCTCTCTGTGGGTGTGTGGGTGTGATGGAGTGACCATCACTAGGGTTGTGGGTGTGCTCTGACTGTCATGTCAATGAGCCTGGTTCTTTGGTGTAGCGGTCAGAGCCCCAGTTTACTACCCCAGAAGGTCCGAGTTCGAGTCCTGTCTGGGTAACTCTACTCCTCTTCGCTACAGTGGGTTTGTGTGTGTCCACCTGAAGTATAAGTCAGAAGTCAAGACATGTTCAGGAGACTCTGACTCAAATAGTTCCTTAGTCATTATTATTATTATTATTATGTTTGAGCTTAAATTTGAGCTGTGCTACAGGCCAGGCTCCGTTGATGCGAAATGACTGCATGCTGTTGTCCATCAATTTTGCTACTATTTCTATAAGGAATAATGAATAACTGTGTAATTTGTGTCACGTCAAGGATAGGTGCCCACAGGCTCTCCACAGGGGTGCCACTGTCACTGCTACCACCCTTTCTGTTCACCGTATACAGTACACCACCTTATTGGGCCATGTTGTCTGTTCACACAACTTCTCGTACCATTGTTATGCTAATGTTACCCAACTGTACCTGTCATTCTGGTGCTGGTGTTTTATATTGGGACATCACTATCCCCTCCCATTCTGTCTCCCGTATTCAGACCCCATCATCAGCTGGGAGCATGCGGAAGCGCAATGAGCACCAGACCCCAGATCATCTTACTAACACCGACATTCCAATGGTAAGACTATCACACTCAGGGTTATGATATGAATCACAGGATGACAATGTTGTAGTGTGCCACAATGCTGAGATGAGTAGATGAGGAGAATTATATTTCGTACATTTCTGATGTGATTATGATGATGATGATGTTGTAGTGTGCCGCATCGCAGGATGCACTATTCTGATGCTGGATTTTAAATGGGATAATTGCATTTGTGAATCTCTGCTAGTAATTCCTGAAATTAGGAGAATTACGTTTGTGATTCTCAACTTGTAATTCCTTTTTAATACTTTATTGTGTGAAACAATGTATTCATTTAGCATTTTCTTTTGTTACATCTCATAGATATCACACATTTTTTCCCTTTTTTTCATATCACATCCTGTGTGTAGAAATATAATAATAATAAAAAAAAAAATACATACACATAAACATACACACATACACACATACACACACATCACATAAACAACAACAATGACAACGACTTTAAGTCATTGTCACTCTAAGGAATGAAACAAAGGAATGCTTCTTCTTTCTCCACACTTCTGTTCCTAAAAGGAAGTTAAATAATAAATAAAAAAGTAAATAGATAAAGAAGAAGAGTGATTCAATAAATAAATAAAAAGAACACAAAGTAAATCCCTTGCCTTTGGTTTTCATACATATTCTTATATTGGCTTTGTCACCTCTTTTACGCTAGAACCCCCGCCCCACCCACCCACGAACACACACACACGCACACCCACGCCCACACCCACACTCTCACTCTCACTCTCACTCACCCTCCCCCTCACCCTCACCCTCACACTTCACCACCCCGTTCCCCATGTTTTCATATATCTTTCCCAAATACCTCTTGTTTCTTTAACAGGTAAAGTTTCCTTTTTAATAATACTGTAAGTCACTTTCTCCATTTCCTCCTTCTTGTAATTCCTGATGTTCAATATCACAATCTTCTCCCTATCTGAGTGCTAATTACTGAGTAAAAGTACCGGTACTCTGTGTGTGTCTGTGCATGAGTGTGCCTGTGCATATGTTCCTGATGTTCAATAACCAATTTCCTTCTCTGTCCAGAGTCCCAGATCAAATGTGAGAAGAGCGCTGTTCAACTGATCAACCTGGCATTTGGCGCCCTGGAATCCGTCAGTGTCAAGCCCTGGTGTGTGTGTGTGTGTGTGTGTGTGTGTGTGTGTGTGTGTGTGTGTGTGTGTGTGTGTGTGTGTGTGTGTGTGTGTGTGTGTGTGTGTGTGTGTGTTGTGTGCAGTGAAATGTAAATATTAAGATGTTTTTTTTATTTTTTTTATCATTCTTTCTTGTCATATTTCTTGCTACAAAAGTATTTAAATTGTAAATAAATTGTTTCGCATATTTTTTCATCTGTTTTGTCTTTTAGCACTCCCTGCTTTCTTGTAATCTTTGTAGATGACACCAACAAGAAAGTTAATACTTGAGCTCTGATAAAGTTTAATCATACCACAAAAAATCCTAATGGATACTCAGGGCCAGGATTTTTATTAGAGGTTATACTCAACAATTTAGATTTCTGGCCGCGTGGAACCTGTGGAGGTTCTAGACCAAAATTGCCAGGGGGGCTGAGTATTCTATTTTACTGTATATATATATATATATATATATATATATATATATATATATATATATATATATATTATTTAACCTTTATTTAACCAGGAAAAAATAAACCCGTTGAGATTAAGAACCTCTTTTACAAGGGTGTCCTGGCCAAGTGGCGGCTCAAGTTACAAAATTAAAATTACACAGTTGCATTAAAATAACAAATCAAGTAAAATAACACGTCAATTGAAACAGTTACAGACAATAGACTCTGTCTCAAGTGATCTCATCTTGGAATTAAAATCGCTCAATGGAATCAGATCTGTTAGTTTCAAGTCCTTTTGTAGATTGTTCCATGAGGTAGGGGCTGAAAACACAAATGCCCTCTTCCCCTGTTCTGTGCGGAAGCAAGACAGAGAGTAACAAATGGCAATAACAAATAACAAATGGCAATACAAATATTGCATTTTATATTTAGATATTTCGGAAAAAAAATATTGACCATTGACCGTTTAGTAGAAGGGCCAGGAGCAATTGTACTACAGGGGCCCTGACCCCCCTTTTAGAACCGTCTATGGTTGGAACTAGAAGAATTTGTGTAGTAAGTTAATTTGGGGGGAGAGAGAAAGAGACCCCTTCCTCACATTTGCACCCAAAAAAGCAAGGCTTCTTCCCAGCTACAGTCAGGCTGATGCCAAAAAAGAACATTTGACTTACTTAGATTTTTTAAATTTCTTTGAATCTTTTGATTTCTTTGTTTTTTTATGACATTTGTCTTTTTGCCTTTTCCCTATTTATTTCTATTTATTGACTACTAGTCCATGCACAAATGACAAATAAATAATGTTGACTTTGACATCGACTTTGACTTAAAGTGTAATATAAATATTATATTATTATTCAAGATGCTTGCCTTTTCTCATTTTTCTCTGTCTTGTCGTGTTTCTAAAGAATTATTATTAATGTTTTTGTTTTTTGATTTTTTAAAATAAAATCTTTCCTATTTTTTCACATTTATTTTGTCTCTAGCAATGGTTTCTTTCTTGTAGTCTCTGTAGATGACACCAAAAAGAAAGATATTTGAGATTTGTCAGGATTTTTATTAGAGGCTGTACTCTATGCAGACACTGAAAGTTGAGGGACAGGGCAGACTACTAATATGTTACAACTTAGAACAGTTTACATTTCGCTGTTTAAGCAGAAATAAAAGCTTGCTGCCCACAGAAATGTGCAAATCAATGTATAGGCCTGCAAAAGTTCATCTGAAAGACAAGGAAGATATTAGGTGACCTGCTATTTAAAATTCTGACCACTTGAACTTGGAATAATTTGTGTAGTAAGTTTATTTGTGGTTTTTGTTGTGGTTTTATTATGGTACGGCGTGCATTATGGGGCTACTGTCACAGGGCAGTTTCGTGAAGGAAGCAAAAAACGGCGGCGCCTCAATCCCCCAATGACTGCAATCCACAGCAGCAGCTACTTGAGAATAGACATGAGAAGCAGGAGGGGCAGGAGAGGGCACAAGCAGCAGAGGCAGCAATGAGGAGGAGGAGCTAGAGAGGAGGGAGAGGAGGAAGAGGAGGAGGAGGAAGAGGAGCCAGAGAGGATGAAGAGGAGGAAGAGGAGCCAGAGAGGAGGAAGAGGAGGAGGAGGAAGAGGAGCCAGAGAGGAGGAAGAGGAGCCAGAGAGGAGGAAGAGGAGCCAGAGAGATGGAAGAGGAGAGGAAGAGGAGGAAGAGGAGCCAGAGAGATGGAAGAGGAGAGGAAGAGGAGGAAAAGACTAGGTGCAGCCACTGGGTAGAATGAGGACCGGCACCCTTGGGAAGCAGTGGATAAGCCAAATGTTGACGTGAGAAGGACTAAACACCCTATGGGCCTTTTCCAACCTGGAAGGACACCTGTGGCCGCATCCCCCAACCCACCTGCAAAGCTACAGTACGTGCTGAACTATGTTCATCTCCCAGTGTCTATAATGTAGCTTATATGGGGAATGCTGTGTTGCCTCCCCAGTGCTAACGTGATGACCTGTCTTGCTGGTCAGCTTTTTTTCACCTTCCAGGGCCTCCCTCCCAAGTGCCACGCTGGTGTGGCTGGACCAGTGCCTGAAGGAACTCCTATCTCAGGACCCACAAGCAATACAGTAGCACACAGTACCCAAGTACCCCAACCCCGTCTTGTATTTTTGTGAAATTGTTTTCTTTCCCATTTATTGTCTGTTTCCTTATTGGTTCGTTCCTCAGGATGGCAAATGTCAAGGGGCGTCACTACACATATGTAACCCAGGTGTTCCCGCACAGCTCGTCCCTCAGGGCTGTGAACCCACCACCTTGTGAATGAAGAGCCCTCTGAGCTACATGTCCAGTCCGATAGCTCAGCGCTACCGTTATGGTGTGAGGCTTCGGGACGGAGGCTAACGTTCCATGCTGCCAGTTGGCCTCCGTTACACACACTCACTGGGGTCAGCAAATCATTTGGAGAGGCAAGAGCGCTGACAGTTTTGGCCGGGCCTGGGACAAACCTTGCCTGGTCACCACAAGTGAGATAAGGCCTAGAGACCTGCTCCTGTAAATCCTGTAGGGGATGCGTGGTTACGATTGACAACGGCTATTTATTGGGCATTATGAATTTGGCATACGTAGCCTATAGCCAGTTGTTTCAGTGGTATCTATTCAAACAAACTGCCGCCATCGCCTTTCCACGCCTTCATGCTCTCTGATTGGGGACCATGATCAGGAAACCTTGCTGAGGGTAGATTCCATGCTGTCTTTCAGATCGGAACGATGGTGCAAAGCAGCACTGGATTTCCCAGGCTTTACATAACCTGATTTACATCATCTGTCTGTGTTCGGCTACGTCACGCGGGGGCGTTCCCATGCGAGAGCATATCAGATGGCAAGAGTCAGGTAAGGCTGCATTGATCCCCTAAAATTACCGGTTATTAGGTTGGATAGAAATATGATAGGTACCCAATTTTGGACAAATCCAAATTTACAAAGTTATGGAACAGATAACTTGCTCTTACCAGGGAGACTGGATATAATACTCTTACTCTGGTCTTATCATACCCTTGTTGGGAATACTAAATAGCCTACGTAACCTGTCTCTCATCAGCTGACAAGTTTTGATATAGTCGAAATTTGAAATATGCATCTGATTTTACACTTTGAGAAAGATGTGTTTATTCTTATCTGTTTGTCTGTAATGCATCAATTCACCCTCCTTCATAATCTTAAATTTAGGCCTAGGCTTTATCTAAAATGAAGTAGGCCTAGGGTGACCATCTCCGTGACAGGTAAACGGAGGACATATTTTAGGATGGGGTGTTTGGGGGTCCTCCCCCAAGAAAATTAGAGTTTCTTAGATGCACTGAAAAGAAGGACGGTCCTCCCTAGGACGTCTGGTCACCCTATGAAGTGCCACTTGCACATGGACATCTTTAGTATTGCATGCTTATAGATAATCATGGCAACAACAGCTTATGTCCAATAACTAAACGGCAGTGGTGGACAAAGTAAAAGTAAAAAAGAAATGCAGTTTCTTTCCAACACAGAACTTATCTGAATAAAAAGTAGACCAATGTAGGCTACTTGTCTTAAGATAAGCTGATTCTGCACAGGTTGGGTTGAGTTGTTGGTGTCCTTGTTAGGTTTTTATTGTTTTTCAGTAATACCAAAGTCTATCTCAATAGGTAGGTAAAATGGAGTAAACTGTAGGCTGGTGCGCTAAGCGCTGGGGGTGGGGCTCAGACGCGCTGGCTGCCATGGGTGCACCTGAACTCGTTTGATGTAATTGACAGGCGCACCTGTGGTGGTTGGCGGCGGATGAGCAGGGTATGGTTTTTAAATGGCGTTTTGCTCATTGTTCGGGAGAGCAGGGTCAGAGCAGGGCTGCTGAGCTGTCTGCCACAAGCTGTCGTGCCGGGACGTGGGCTGTAGCTGTGTCCATTGCGTGCGGCCGGTCGCGTTGGGAACTGTGGGTAAGTTGCATTTGGGTATTGCGCGTGTTATAGTTGAATTAAGCAATTACGGAGCCCACGTCCGGCAGCAGTGGCTGAGAGGCCAGCAGCAGCACGGGAATTTGGTATGTTGTATTTTCGGGGGATTGATTATTTCTCCCCCGCTGTTGAACTGTGTGCATGTGTGTGTGTGTGTCAGTGAGCGAGTGTGTGCGTGTGTGACCCAGCGGTACTGTGTAGTGACATTTGGGTAGCTCCGCTGAGTACATAGGAGGACTGTACAACAGTTAGGTCTTTATGGGTGTAGTGAATTCTACTGTAATGTGGCCCAGTGTGCAACGTGATGTTTTCGGGCATTAATGAGTGTCAGTAATTATGGTTTGCCGTGGTTGCCTTTCGTGCACTGATGAGATGAAATGACTATGAATTGTTGTTATTTTCCCTATTTATAGATTGCAGTGGTGTGATTTGTGTAACCTAACTTAACCTAACTTAACTTTTGTACCGTCGTCTTGTAACTCCAGATTGTGATTAATTTATGCAAAACGCACACAGCACTTTATACCGCTGTTGGTTGAAACACTCTTGTATTTTATTTATATTTCAATATTGTATTTTAAATCATGAATTGTGAACAATAAACTACCATCACCGTTATTCCATTTGTCTGTCTTTCCTGAATCGTGTCACTAAGTGTCCAATAGAACCTGTGGTCTAAATTTCACCTCTTACAACTTGGCGTAGTCTTTGGCAGTTTTGGACCAGTGGCACGGATCAGGAAAATGTCGCTCTCAGGTAATGAAGCAAATGATTCCACTGTCTCTAGTGAACAGAGTCAGGAACACCCCCAGTCTAGTACAGCACGGGGCCAAATTAACAATCCAAACATGGTTATGTTTCCGATGATGATGGGGAATCCATGGGGCCCAAAGTTTAAAGGGGGAGAGCAAGAGCACAGTTTCCAAGACTGGCTTACGGCACAAAACACGATGTTTGACATGTATCCGCTATCTGAAGCACAAAAAGTGTCCACCCTCATTAATAATTTGGAAGGAGAACCGAGACGTGAAGTAGGCCTATTGGCCATGCCAGCAGATCAGCGCGCTACTGTGCAAAACATAATCAAATTCCTGAAGGGAATTTATGGAGATACAACACCTTTGGCTAATTTGCGCTCACAGTTTTTCACGCGTAAACAGAGGACTGATGAAAATGTGAGACAGTTTGCTTTAGGTTTGCAGGAGTTGAGTAATCGCCTCACGGTTAGAGGAGATTCAACAACCAGCGGGAACGTTTTACGCGACCAGTTCATCTCCGGGCTGTTGGATAACGCGCTGCGTCGAGAACTTCGGAACATGGTAAGAACAACATCCACTTTGACTTTTGCAGACATAAAGCGGGAAGCTATTGTAAGGATAGATGATTTGGATAACCCGCCACAAGCGATGGCGTCTGCAGTGCGCGTAACGCAAGACAAGACGCCAATGGATGTAAAACAGCTGGCAAAAGAAATTAAGGAGGAGGTACTTACCGAGTTAAAAAGTGACATGAAAGATATGCTGTCGGAAATGATGCGGGAAATGCGAGAGCGCCCACAGACGCCACAACAAACTGAGGTAAGGCGCAGGTATGATTATAGAGGGGGGCGTCAGAGTTCAGATCAATTTGACCAGCAAGGAAGACCCATCTGTAGACGTTGTAGGAAAGCTGGGCACATTGAAAGACAATGTAGAGCACCAGCAACTGCACAGGAGAATTTAAACTAATTTCACCCACTGTACAGGCCCAAACAGTGGGTTATTCTCCTAGTGGCCTTTTAAACCAAAGGGAGCATTTAGTTGGCCAGTGTCCAGTAGTAGATGTAATGATACAGGGGGTGAAAACTGCATGTCTGGTGGACACTGGGTCACAGGTAACAACATTGACTGAAAGTTTTTTTAGAAAATATTTTGATGCAGATGGAACTACAGTACATGCTCCTATACAGAAATTTAACTTAGTGGCAGCAAACGGCTTGGAGATCCCATACATTGGGTATATTGAAGCAGATTTAAATATCTGTGGAAAAGTGATACCAAAAAGGGGAATACTTATCGTTAAAGATCATGGTGTCCCCACATGCCCAGGGCTAATTGGTATGAATGTGATTAAGGAATGTCGAGAGGTGATCATGGCCCAAGGAACAGATGACAAAGGAGACCCACGGACTACGGCAGATGCTAAGGTATGGAAACAGACATTTTCAATGTTGGATAACCTATTGAAGTTTGCAGATGATACTGGACAGATGAGCTCCGTCTACTGGCCCCAAGGTAAGCACACAGTTATTCCAGCACAATCTGAGGTAGTGATTGAAGCTTGTGCACGTCCACGTCCTGATGGTAAATCCTATGTGGGCCTTGTAGAACCTGTTGAAAACCGCCTCCCAGGGCAACTACTGGTGGCACGCTCACTAAGCACAGTGGTGGATGGCAGAGTCCCCATTAGACTGCTAAACACGTCTTCATCCCCAGTAACTTTGTTTCGACGTTGTCAGATAGGTAAAGTGTTTGACGTTGAGGTGTGTCCACTTCAATCTCAAGGTGAGGTGGAGTTAAGAGAAGTGGATGAAGCGACAGTGGAGATAGGGGTTAGGCAGGTAAAGGTGCAAGAGGTGCCGGAAGAAACCTCCTCTTGGCCCGTGGCAGTTCCATTGGATGACTCCCAGTTCACTGTAGAGCAACGCGAGCGAATCACTCAGTTGTTACGGAAGCATCAAAATGTCTTCTCCAAATATGATGAGGATTATGGGTTCACTGATAAAGTGCTTCATGTCATTCCGACAGGGGACGCTGCCCCAATAAGAGATCGTTACAGCAGAATCCCACCTAAATTATACCAAGAAGTGAGAGAACTTTTGGGTAATATGCTTGACAGTGGAATCATTAGCGAGAGCAGTAGCCCATGGGCGGCACCTGTGGTCCTCGTGAGAAAGAAGGACGGCACCCTTCGTTTTTGCGTGGACTACAGGAAGCTCAATGGCGTCACGCACAAAGATGCGTACCCGCTTCCTCGAATTGAGGAGTCTTTGGCCTCCCTGAAAAAGTCTTGTGTCTTTTCCACCTTAGATTTAGCACATGGGTATTGGCAGGTGGGGGTGCACCCAGCTGATAAAGAAAAGACAGCTTTTGTGACCCCTATGGGTTTATATGAATTTAACAGGATGCCTATGGGTTTATGTAACGCTCCAGGAACCTTCCAGAGGCTAGTTGAAAGTTGCTTGGGGGACCAAAATTTTGAAACATTGTTACTGTACCTTGACGATATTATTGCCTTCTCCCCCACATTTGACGCACACATCGCCCATCTGGACCTGGTATTCACCCGACTTGGAGCCTATGGATTGAAAGTCAAGCCTAACAAGTGTTGTCTCTTTCAGAGCAAAGTCCACTATTTGGGACATGTCATTACAGAAGGAGGGGTGTCCCCTGACCCAGAAAAGCTGCGGGCGGTGGAGGCGTGGTCGACCCCTCAGAACAGCACCCAGCTCCGAGCCTTCTTGGGTCTGGCTGGGTATTACAGGCGCTTCATCAGGAACTTCGCCAGCCTGGCTGCTCCTCTGAACTCCCTCTTGTGGGGTACATCGAAACGGCACCCCCGCGCTGCGGCAGGTAACCAGTGGAAATGGGGGGAGCCACAGGAGGTGGCCTTTCGGACGCTGAAGGAGGTATTAATGCAAGCACCTGTTTTGGCATATGCAGACTTTCAGTTGCCATTTTTGCTCTATACCGATGCCAGCCATGCAGGGCTGGGTGCGGTGCTGGCGCAGAAACAAGACGGCCAGGCACGGGTGATTGCTTATGCGAGCAGGAGCCTCCGTCCATCAGAAAAGAATGACAAGAACTACAGTTCTTTTAAATTGGAACTTTTAGCATTGAAATGGGCAATTGTGGACAAGTTTCGTGAATACCTTGCAGTGTCTCCCTTCACGGTGTTCACCGATAACAATCCCCTGGCTCACTTGAACACAGCCAGCCTAGGTGCAGTCGAACAACGCTGGGTGGCCCAGCTGGCGGGGTTCCAGTTCGACGTGAAGTACAGACCAGGAAGGACGAATGGCAACGCAGATGGCCTGTCCCGGTGGTCATTGGAGGATGCAATAAAGGACGAAGAGGAGGAGGAGGAGGAGACGGCGGCCCCTGCAGACGTGGTGGTGAGTGTCCAGTCTGATGTGGTCCAGGCCTGTTTGCATGCATTTGTTCCAGAAGACCCGGGTCCGACGGCGAGTCCAGGTGGAGAGACCGCGGTGCCAGCTGACCGGGAAGGCTGGCTGGGACCCAGCTCACTGGCGGGACTGGAAGAGAGCACAGAGGGCTGACTCCGAGGTGTCGCGGCTATGGCTCTACATGGACCGGGGTCGGGGTCCCTCCCCACGAGAGAGGGCAGCAGAAGGACGGCCAACGCAAGCGTTGCTGCGAGAGTGGGACCGCCTGTGCGAAGAACGAGGCCTGCTATGCAGAGAAGTATGGGACAAGACTGGGGAAAAGATTAAACAAGTGGTGGTGCCTCAGTGTTTGCAGAAGCAGGTTCTCTTGTGGCTACACGATCGGGCTGGTCACCTCGGAACAGAGAAAGTCCTGCCCGTGGCACGGAGGCGCTTCTTCTGGCGTGGCATGGCGAAGGACGTCGACAACCACTGCACTAAATGCAACAGCTGCATCCTGCGGAAGACGCCAAGTACTCAAGTAAGTGCCCCATTGGTCCCCATTCAATCTACTTACCCCCTTCAACTTGTGTCTGTGGACTTCTTATCCCTAGAAGCGGCACGAAGCGGGGTCTGTAATGTGCTGGTCATGGTGGACCACTTCACCCGCTATGCAGTCGCCGTGCCGACCCTAGATCAGACGGCAAAAACAACAGCTGAGGTCCTGTGGAAGCATTTCATTCAGCCATTTGGAGGCTTTGACCAATTGCATTCTGATCAGGGCCCAAATTTTGAGTCCAAAGTCATCCAAGAGTTATGCACACTGTATGACATCAAGAAATCCCACACAACTCCATACCATCCTGCCGGAAACGGCCAGTGTGAACGGTTTAATAGAACTCTCTTGAGCATGCTGGGCACTCTGAATGATGTCCAGAAGGAAGACTGGGACTGTCATGTGGCGGAGTTGGTGCACGCTTACAATAATACCCCCCATTCGACAACAGGGTACAGCCCCTACTATATGATGTTTGGGCGACATGCTAAACTGCCTCTGGATGTGTTGCTGGGCAATGGGGATGGGTTTTCAGGGACTGCAGACAGCTGGGTGCACCATCACCATAGACGGTTGGCAACTGCTTATCAGCAGGCTCAGAACCAAGCGGTCAAGGCGCGAGCTTCTCAGAAGCAGGGGTTTGACCGCAGGGTTAAAGGGGAGCCTTTGTTGCCGGGGCAAAGGGTACTGGTCCTCAATAAGAGGTCAAGAACGAGGGGGAAGTTGGAAAGTAAGTGGGAACGGGTTCCATATGTGGTTGTGTCTCAGCCCAATGTTGATATACCTGTGTATGTGGTGAAATCTGAGGGGGTTAATGGGCAAGAGAGAGTGCTGCACCGTAACCTGTTAAATCCCTGTAAATTTGATGTAAATCCCATGCCGCAGCAAGAGGGAGCGGTACCTGACGGGGTTGATGTTAACAAGAATGGTAATTTGTGTATGTATCCTTGGGTCTGGGGCTGTTATCCAGGTCCAGCCACCCCGCAAGACGATGTGCCAGATGGCCATGGGCCGTCTCCTGATGCAGCGCACCTTCCAGGTGCAAGTCGGACTGTTTCCAGGGTTCAGGACCCGTCGCCTGCGGTTGCCGAGGGGGTGCGCCGCTCTGCACGGGCTACGAAGGGTCAGCTACCCCAACGCTACCAAGTGTGATCATCATGGCAGGGGGAATGTGAGGACACATTTGATGTAGGGGGGGTGGATGTAGGCTGGTGCGCTAAGCGCTGGGGGTGGGGCTCAGACGCGCTGGCTGCCATGGGTGCACCTGAACTCGTTTGATGTAATTGACAGGCGCACCTGTGGTGGTTGGCGGCGGATGAGCAGGGTATGGTTTTTAAATGGCGTTTTGCTCATTGTTCGGGAGAGCAGGGTCAGAGCAGGGCTGCTGAGCTGTCTGCCACAAGCTGTCGTGCCGGGACGTGGGCTGTAGCTGTGTCCATTGCGTGCGGCCGGTCGCGTTGGGAACTGTGGGTAAGTTGCATTTGGGTATTGCGCGTGTTATAGTTGAATTAAGCAATTACGGAGCCCACGTCCGGCAGCAGTGGCTGAGAGGCCAGCAGCAGCACGGGAATTTGGTATGTTGTATTTTCGGGGGATTGATTATTTCTCCCCCGCTGTTGAACTGTGTGCATGTGTGTGTGTGTGTGTCAGTGAGCGAGTGTGTGCGTGTGTGACCCAGCGGTACTGTGTAGTGACATTTGGGTAGCTCCGCTGAGTACATAGGAGGACTGTACAACAGTTAGGTCTTTATGGGTGTAGTGAATTCTACTGTAATGTGGCCCAGTGTGCAACGTGATGTTTTCGGGCATTAATGAGTGTCAGTAATTATGGTTTGCCGTGGTTGCCTTTCGTGCACTGATGAGATGAAATGACTATGAATTGTTGTTATTTTCCCTATTTATAGATTGCAGTGGTGTGATTTGTGTAACCTAACTTAACCTAACTTAACTTTTGTACCGTCGTCTTGTAACTCCAGATTGTGATTAATTTATGCAAAACGCACACAGCACTTTATACCGCTGTTGGTTGAAACACTCTTGTATTTTATTTATATTTCAATATTGTATTTTAAATCATGAATTGTGAACAATAAACTACCATCACCGTTATTCCATTTGTCTGTCTTTCCTGAATCGTGTCACTAAGTGTCCAATAGAACCTGTGGTCTAAATTTCACCTCTTACAAAACGGTGTAACAGGTGCTAGTTGTAATTACACCACGAAAGTACAGTAGGCTACTTTTACTTTTACTTTATCCACCACTGCCAAACGGAAACCTGAATTCATCATAACATGATTCAACATGATACGTTTTGGTCACATTTTTTTTTTTTTGCAATTTAGGTACTCAAAAAGACAACTGGATTTCACACCCCACTTATCAAATGTTATGCGCGGAGTCTTTGGAATGTAAAAGAGAGCTGGCCACGGCTTCGTCAGGGTGTTGTCACAAAAGACCCCATAACGTCGCGTGCAGCCTATTCGAGTGCGGCATCACGAGCCGTTTGCGATATTCGTTAGTGAAAATAAGTTGGCCTAACAACTATTTCGTGTAAATCCGTGTAAATTTCGTACTGTAAATCCTTTTAAAAGTCGCGTAGCCTAGGTTACCCAACGCTGCATTTCGTTGTGCTGCTATCACATTGGCTTAGAAGTGAAAGCAAACACACCATTCGTTTTTTTTAAACGATGCACCATCAGATGTCTAGTGTGCGTCCTTCGAAGTGTTTTAAACCTAATCACGCCCAGTGATTGGATAGCCTACTCTGGTGAACTGGGCGTAGGCCTAACTACGACTAGCTGACACGTGTGCATCTATGTGTCATGGAGGTATAAGAACGCACACTACCATACATGACACTTGACATTGGGAAATTGTGAAAACGCCTAGTGATTGGATACTCCGCTGAGTTCACCAAAGAGTAGGCTATCCAATCACTGGGTGTTTCACGCACTGAGGTTAGAATACTTGACAACGTTTTCATTGGAGGCCATTTTGCGACACAGCCAGACCATTCGTTCGTGAAAGGAGCGGCAAAATTAAAGTCGTCTGGATAGCTAAGGTGAGTAGCCACAGCTCGGACGGTGGAACTATTTGATAATTTGCGCGTGCGTTATAGGCATTTCTGCTTATTGAATAGATGCCCCCTTCTACATTATGGAATTCGTTTCCGCATGATGGACCTTTAGTAGGCTATCTTTCTAATGCATGATCTTATTGACGCAATGTTTGAACACGGAGAAGCCCAATATTATTAATTTCCAATATTGTCAGGCTGCAGTCTGCACCTTTATTTATTGTTATTGTTCATGGACATCTTCACTGTGGAAGCCAGTGTATGTCCTTTTCTGTGCAGGGGAGGGGACACAATGAAGACGGGTGCTAGGGGACTTTGGCTGGAAAAGCAGATAAAAGATCTCTTCATAAACTGAAGAACACCCACTCGATAACACCATTATTATAGAAAATCACTTCACCCAAGATCTATCCGAAAAACATCCTGGAACATGCATTTCAAGTCATGCAAAATCGAGTTTACTTAAAGGTACACTGTGTGAGATTTTTAGTTGTTTATTTCCGGAATTTATGCTACCCATTCACTATTGTTACCTTTTTCGGGAATATTTACCACCACCATGAAATTCTAAGTATTCATTATGACTGGAAAAATTGCACTTTTCATACATGAAAAGGGGGATCTCCTCCATGGTCTGCCATTTTGAATTTCCAGAAATAGCCATTTTAAGCTGCAAAAATGACTGTACTTGGACCATACTAGAAAATATTTGTTTAAAACTTTCATGTAAAGATCAAATTTGGCAATAGGCAGCCCAATTTCAATAAGCAGCATAGTTGCAGTACCTTTTTTGACAATTTCCTGCACAGTGTCCCTTTAAATCTATATTCTCTACCTAAAATGCAGAGTTTTCGAGTGATGTAAATCTGATGAGCTAGCGGCATGGTATTAGAACTAGGTGGCATCACTGCATTTTCCAGCTTCACGATAGCCTACAGATGTGCAAGCAATACAAGAGATTTTGATAAATATGTGTATATTTTCACCCTAATCTGATTCTTCATGAAATGTAGAGCACCACATACCAATTATAAGTTTATTTGAAGTAATATACTGTTGTAGATGTTGTGAGCATTCCTCTCACCACTAAAATGCATTGAAATAGGGTCTCTACCTCCATTTAGATTTATTTCATTCTGGACACCTCATACATTGAACAATATACCATCTTAAATTTTCACAATATATATATACATATTTGGTATTGCTAGACTCCGTACAATCACCTTTCCTACAAGCTATACTATGTGTGCATATGACATTGTCTGACAAAGCAATTACAAAGTAAATTATTACATCTGTATAGATATCATTTTTTTTTCTAACCGCCTATTTCAGGTGTGTGATTAGAGGCCTATATCTACTTCATTTTTCAAGATATCCACATCCAACCACGTCTACCAGATACATCTGGCCCTTGGGGCATACCTAATTTCAAAGTTCTCAGAGTTTCTGTTCCTTTTCTATGTGGGTTTTTATGTCATTACTCCCATACGGAGAGGTCACATTTTTGGTGCTTTTTTGGTTTGGAGGTGCTTATGAAAATGTGTAATTTTTTTAGGCTTAGCAGTAAAATCATTTTGGTTAAGAATCAACTTCATATATGGGAGACCTTAGAGATGAGGAAAAATATTGTTAGGTTTGGGTCTACCTCCGGTAAGGGTATCTCGAAAACTAAGGCACTGTGTTTATACAAATGCCGTATCATGTCATTTTATTATGGTTTGGCTCATCTCTTGAAACAGATGACACTAAAAGCATAAACAAAAGCAGGCCTAGCCAACGATGCAATACAAATGACGTTTCTTACAATTTCATTTTATTCACATTATCCAAACCTCGAGGTGATCTGGTAAGTTGTCCACCGAGTCCATGGCACAAAAATGTGAATAAAATGAAATTGTAAGAAACGTCATTTGTATTGCATCGTTGGCTAGGCCTGCATTTTACTGCATGGAATATGTTGGACAAGAAAATATTGCAGTAGGGCCTACTGCATACAAATAAGTCCTGTTATTCTGTAGGGCAGGTAGTTTCTTTTTGCATGTCTTTTGCATTCCATGGTTATCTATGCAAATATATTTGACTGAGGCTTCATGTGATCTTTTCAGTTCTTCATTCTGTTGACATTTCATCCTGTTTGGTGCAGAAATGGACCCACCTCACCATTGGCTTCTTGTTGCAGTAATTTGTCAAACAGGTAGGGGATGTATTGAAAGCAAACCACTCTTGCCATGTAAGATAATTAAGAAATATATGTGTTGTGTTTTTATGTTGAGTGTTGAATGTGTTGACTGATGTGTTCTATTAGAGCATGTAGTATTTCACATGCAGTGAAGTAAGTAAGTAATGGAAAATAACAAGTAAATATTATTAGTTTGTGTTTTATGGGTACAGGGATGTCTTGAAAATCAGCATCTAAATATAGACACAGTCAGTGAATCAGACTCTTGCTATTCCCTCCACAGTGTCCTGTGCTCCAGAGACTATGTTTTCTCCAGAGGGAAACTCCATCACCCTGGTCATGAACAGACATGGCATTTTAAATACACATTATGTTGTCTGGGTCTTCAACAAAACAGACATAGTGACACATTATCCACGTTACCCTAAAGAACGCAGGTTACGAGTTTTGTCCTCCTACAAGAGCAGGGTTGAGTTTCATACCAGAGACCTGTCTATGGAGCTGAAGAACCTGACAATAAAGGACAATGGGAACTACAGAGGAGAGGTGGAGACATCCAGGGGAGCACTTGTAGTTGAATACAAACTACATGTTCTTGGTGAGCTGCAATGCAAATATCTACAGTATCTCTTTTGCCATAAGAGATGTAATTTGGATTTATTGAATAGGTGGTCAGAGAATGTATTTTGGGGGGTATTTTGTATTTTCTTAGTCATTACAATTACCATAAAACTGTATTGGTTGATTTTACATTACCTCCAATAAAAATGCTGATGTTTTTGTTAAGTGTCATTCAGTAATTTATGTTGGAATTGCATGTGATCTGTAGATCCACCTCGTGTCTTCCAGAGGTACATAAATCATGTTTTTGCAACAGTACACCAGAATTGTTTATGCTCCTTGGATGAAAGGTCAAATGTGATTAAGCTCCAAAAGGGACTTAAGGTGCTTACTGTACAACTGTAACCCCTTTGACCGCGTGTGTGTGTGTGTGTTCACAGAGCCAGTTGAGAAGCCAGTCCTGACTGCACATGTTAACCGGTCCAGTGGTGACGAGTGTCAGGTGATGGTGACGTGTAGAGCTGGTGACCTCTCTTTGACCTCCAGCTGCAACATCAGCACCTGCACACAGGATGGAGACTCTACTCATGGTGGCCTCAGCATCTTCACCAGGCACGGCTCCATCATCTGTAACCATAGCAACCCAGTCAGCTGGAGGCAGGATGCAGTGGACATTGGGGACCTCTGCCCATCACGTCAAAGTGAAAGTAAGGAACATCAATCTCAGAAAGGAACAGGACATTGTGACATCAGCCTGAACAGTCTATCATTCATTTACAATAAAATGAATTTACAATGTGTAATGTTGTAATGTCTATTATCTCCACGCTAAGTGTTGATTGTGTGGATCCCAAAACACAAGACAAATTCCCTTCAGGGCAATTAAGGTTTTAATTCATTTATCATTCAACAAACTTCAATGAAAAATGAAAACATTGAAAACAACAAGCACAATCCCACAATTTCAACTTATGGTTGTGCTGCTCATGCTATCCTTAACTTGACAGTAGCCAACGGCATGGTATTTTGTTGCTTGTGCCAAGATCCTGGACATTCTAATGGGGGTGTGGTTTGTTTACTGTGTCATCGACTACTAGCAAGTCAAGGGTCCCTTACGAAAATCGAACATGGTTTTAACCAAGGTTCTAAGTCATGGTTACTCTGAACCGACCATAGCTTACTGTATTACTATGTCTAATCCAGGTTTTTTTTTTAACCATGAAAACCGCCTTTCCCAACTATAGTTTTACCACAGTTTTACTATGAAAAAAACTATGCAGTATGCATGTGAATATACTATGAAAATTAGCCATGGATCATGGTTATTGAAAACCATGAAAACCATGAATAACTGCTTATGGGCAGCCATGGTGTACTGGTTAGGGAGTTGGACTGAAGATCACAGAGTTGCAGGTTCGAATCCCACCCTTACCTCTCCCTACACTTCCATCCATGGCTGAAGTGCCCTTGAGCGAGGCACCTAACCCCAGATTGCTCCAAGGACTGTCACCAATATGTGTGTTGGATAAAAAAGCGACAGCTAGGGTATAGTTAAACCATAGTTGAACAATAGTCACAAACCATGCTAAAAAAAAACCATGATAACCATTATTTACCATGGTTCATTTTTGTATGGGCTAATGTGAATAATAGCCTACATTAGATGTGAAGGAGCATTTTAAAATCTGTTGTGGGGGGCGCTGTGGCCCCACGTTTGGGCTTGCATGCCCACGGGGACCCCGGTTCGAGTCCGGCCGGGGGAATTTTCCGATCCCACCCCTTCTCTCTGTCCCACTCACTTCCTGTCACCATCTCGGACTGTCCTATCAAATAAAGGCATAAAAGCCCCTAAAATATATATATTTAAAAAAAAAAAATATCTGTTGTGTTTTTGCAGGGCCTTTTATTGATGATGAGAAGACTACTTCATTATTCAGTACTGCTGGAGTGATCAGTATTGGTGCTGGATTGATCGTAGCCGTTATACTGGTAGCAGTCGCTGGAGTCCTGGGATGTCGGATATATATTAAAAAACAAGGTATAGTGCAACCTCTGCAAGCTTGATCACACACACACACACACACACACACAACAGTGATGCACAGGCCGATGAAATAACAAGCTGCAACCGACCACTTTCCGCAATAAATATTATTTTTGAAAAATTGTTGACCCGCCCTGCTTCTCGACCCGCTTAAAAAAAAAACTTTTAAAAAAACCTGTCGGTCTCTAGATGAACATCCTAGCGTCATTAGCAACGCACAACGGACCTTAGGCTACTCTTATGCATTTATTTTTTAAGTTATAAGATTGATTGTGCATTTATGTTGACAACCCCCCCCCCCCCCTTCAGCATTAAAAGGTTAGAATAAAACTCATAAGCGAACCTCACTGAGACCGTCAATACCAACCGTCTCAGCATGATTCACTTCCGAGGGGTCTGTACACTTTAGAGCGTTCACTATGCACAGAAAATGCTGAGGTACAGGTCTGAGGTCGCTGAAATGGCTGAAAGGGACCAGTGAAAATACCTATAGGCTAGTGACAATGGCACAGCACCTTGCCTTTAGCTTTGTTCGGTTTGGTAGACAACTCCTCTGTACTTTTCCCAAACTGAAATTGGTTTTGCTTTTTCCTATCCTGAAGTTCAGAGACAGGGTGTCATGCCACGATTGGCAAGCCAGTAGGCTACCCTCAAATCCCTCACCACTTGACCAAGCGGTTAATTAGGGAATTCTTGATTAGAATTGGGGAAAATAAATAGTATTTTTGTGTAAACCGTATAGCCTACAACATCTACCGGGGATAAATGGATTATTGGCATAACTCCTTGGCTAAGGTAGTCGTGTCACACGAACCAGAAATGCAACCTGCGCTGTCCTGTGCCACTATAAGCTCCTCCCGCTTGTCTTTTTTAGCACAAATTATCATTCACACAAAGTGTGAACTCTCTCAATCTTTGATGATGCATTGTAAAGAGCCATTCATGATAACTTGGGCTACAGGTGGTATGGTGCCCTTCACAACTGATTAATACTCACGGTGCTATAATAACGCAACATGCACTGTCACTATGTCCAACAAAAAGTCTACCGATGTTGAATTGGCGGTTATATTTTCTGACAAATGATTCTTCTTCCTAATATGGACATTTCGATCACAATATGATTGTCTGTAACCCAGATCCCCAAGCTTGATCTCCATAGGCTACATTGATTTATTTATTGTAAGTGGTGAGGGCGTGCCGTGGTTGCTCTTCCACTGTAAATTACTCAAATGAGCGCTGCATTGAGAAGGAATAAGAATTTGGAAATTGTATAGCGTAGGTATTCTATTTCAACCATGAATTACACAAATTAGCCTACAGCTGTGGAGGAACTTCATCTAGTTGGGGAGCAGACGGAGCCAGTCATCAGTAGGCCTAGGATTTGGATCTGCGTAGCCATCACGATTCGGATCATTCTGGTTTGACACAGGAAATGAAAACAAACTCTGCAAGCAACACAGGAGCGTGATTTCCATTAAAATTGTATATGAAAAAATATGTAGACTATCTATCATTGCACTGTGTAGAGAGAGCACCATCTGTGTTCTGTTAAATGTGCAACTGCACCAGTTAGGCGCAGAGGATTCGCAGACGCAGGAGCCTTATGAAGTCTCTCCCAATATTTTCCTGCAGAGCTTGTGAGGCACCATCATGCTAGTTATTCAGCCAATAAACTTGATCGACAGTATTTCGAAGAAAAATATGTTTGTCTACTAAAATAGAATATTGGTCTAGCCTATAGACTATGCTATGAAAGTTCTGCATCATTTCAAAGGTCCTGACCGATGGAAACCGACACGAATATCATTAAAAAAATATTTTTCATAACCCGTGCCCACAGATGACCGCGGGCAACTGCGGGCACGCGCTGACTTCGGGTCAGCCCGTGCATCACTGACACACACACACACACACACACACACACACACACACACACACACACACACACACACACACACACACACACACACACACACACACACACACACACACACACACACACACACACAAACACACACACACACACACAGAAATGCACACACATACGTATACACATGTGCACACATGGATTTTGCAATTACTTGACTTTTTGTTCATCTTTATTTATTAATATTATTAATTTGTTGATATAATATAACCTTACTGTCTGTTGGCTTGAGAAATAGTCATGCACTGCAAGCAGTAGTTCACTTGAGAACAGTGCAACGTATGAAATTATTCACGTTCTCTTGTTTAGGATACTCCACTGCTCATGAAGATGCATCCATCTAGGAGTTCCTGTTTGAAAGTAAGAATCTGTGTTTATCCATGTGTCATTTGATGTATCCATCCATGTGTGTGTGTGTGTTCCTGATGATCAATAACTAATTTCCCTCTCTGTCTCAACTGTTCAGGGTCCCTTACCAAGTGTGAAAGCCAACCTCCAACACCATTAGGTAAGCCCTCACATGGAATCCTCAAGGGGAGAGGAGGCAAAGCAGACCAAGAAACACATGGCGTCGTGATCTACAGAGGAGGCAAAGCAGACCAAGAAACACATGGCGTCCTGATCTACAGAGGAGGCAAGGCAGACCAAGAAACACATGGCGTCCTGATCTACAGAGGAGGCAAGGCAGACCAAGAAACACGTGGCGTCGTGATCTACAGGCAGACTACACCTGGGAACAACTGGAGAGCCTTGCACAGGACAGAGATGCCTGGAGAAACCTTGTTGGTGGCCTATACCCCAGTAGGGGTAATAGGCGTAAGTAAGTACCAAGTGTGAGGAAAGTGCTTTTTCAGATCGATTGATCAATCTGCCTAGTCTGTGGACATTGATGAATGTAAAGGATACAGGACGGTTCATTCAATGGGCATTTTGTATCTACATATGTCTCTGGCCTCAGTCTTTNAGCCTCTTTCCTTAGTTTTACCTTTTAATTCCTTTTCTTAAGCCACTGCTTTTAGACATCTCTTATGTACTTAACATATTGTATGTACCTAAATTGCTTTTAACATCCCTTTTAACATCTGTACTATTTTTTGCTTTTGTATGACAATGCTATCAGTGTTGCAACTGTGCACTGTGCCTTACCCTGTTCTTGCTTAAATTTCTCCTTGTAAGTTGCTTTGGCCAAAGGCGTCTGATAAATGTTGATGTAATGTAATGTAATGTAATTCCACATACAGTGCAGTATGTCTGTTTCTTATACCTTGTGTTTTTAGAATCAATGTTCTTTTTGTCCTCCCCTTTTCGTGTATTTTGTGTGTGTGTGTGTGTGTGTGTGTGTGTGTGTGTGTGCACGCGCACGCGTTGCCTGTATATGTGTATGTGTTTTCTCTTCAGTATGGTCAGCTTTCTAAAGACTATTATTTATTTGTCATGTCTCTGAGTTGTAAGAAATATTGTCTTTTTCTTTTGTACATAAAATATGTACAATATGTAAGATATTTTTTATAATAAAATATCTTTTCATATTTTTTTTATCTCTACTTCTCCTTTCTTTCTTGTATTTTATGTAGTTGACACCAAAAGAGGTCAATAATTGAGCTGTGATAATGTTTACTCGGACATGGATAGTACTCAGGGCCAGGGTATTTCTTAGAGGCTACCTCTACATGCAGACCACTGCAGGACAGGGGAGGGTGGACTGATGTGTGTATTTACGCTACCTCATATGAACATGCATACTTATATTATATGGACCTAATCCTTAAAACCTGTGATGTGAGATGCGGTGCGAAACTCACAGGTGCCTAGCACACCACCTCTCTTAGATTTGAGTTTCTCATTAAAAAGTCATGCATAATGGTAAAGTAAATGGATTGAAGTGGGTTGAAACAACTATACATGTATACTAAGCCTCAATTGGCTGATAAATTGTTTGTTTAGGAATAGCCACAACACACACAATCACTACTGTACACATCCACGAGTTATGAATCTATACTGTGGTAGTGATGATAGTAATTACAATAATACGGTGATATAACTAGCAATGCACTCATAGTGAGGTGTATTGCTACACACATAGTTAAATTGTTTAAGCAGACAACTGGAAGGACTACGAAGGCGGATACGCGAGATAACACTTAACTGGTTTATTGGATAACCATAGCTGTACATCGGTGCACTACCTAACACGGCAGGTGCAGGAGAGAGAGCGAGCGCCTAGAGGCGCAGTACCTTTTGTACCTCACGGAACAGCCAATGAAAACACATCATTCACCAGTACCAAAATAAAAGTATCACCAATACTAAAATAATAATCCTGTGTGTTGGAACACCACACATAGAGTGTTTTTTTAAGCCTTGTATTTGTGGAGTTAGAAACTGGAATCACCACCAAAATGTATTTTTCATTTCCAACAGCTCGACAAAATTTTATCAAAATCTATTCTTATAAATCAAGGGCACTACAGAAAAACAACAATAAAAAATAGACAATTATTTTAAGAAGAAAAGAGAAGAGAAAAAATAATTAAACACCATTTGCAACTTTGAACATGTAGGTCTTTTGTTTTGTATTTTGCGAGTCCTGTGATGATAATTCAGAGGGCATGGAGTTCCATAATTCAAGAGGAATATCAGAGAAAGACCTGGGTTTGTATGATGTAATGTATGATGGTGCAGTTCTGTAGAGAGCTTTAAGAGTCAAGATTGAGTTAGCAGGGGACTGTGTGCCGGTGCTAATTCATACTGCAGAGTTTTAGATGAGTTGAAGGTGGTGAGTGAGGTTGGTTGGGATGCTTGATAGAACTACATGTATATTGTAGTATATTGTAAACTCTTCACAGCAAATCTGGAGTCTGGGGAAGTTCCTGAAAAAGCTGTTCAACACAAATAACTGATGTAAACGGATGAGATGAAAGGGGGCTGTCTAGGGTTGTCCGGTGGCAAAATATATTGAAACGATGACTGCTGAGTAAAAAACACATTGTTAGTAAGCGAGGTAAAAAAAAAAGCACCTATCTCGTAAATATTGCTGTTTTGAATTGCTAAGTCCCACGCACACACATACACAAAATAGTCTCACTCAACAAAAGCATATGTGAATGCTGATTCAGCATCTACCTCTGCATTTGCACATCAGGCCTATAGAGGGTGGGAGATCACATCACAAGTTTCACTTCTCTTTGTTTCCTTCCCGTGGTTGACTTATTGCATGACCTATATATTTACACAAACCTACATTTAGTCTCCTGAGTCATTTACTCTTGTCTTCACAAGGCAACAGGAGAGGAATGGGCCCAATACGTGCTTTGATCTGTTTGACGGTCAGTCTTCACACAGGTATGGGATGTATCCTTCTGTGTTTTTAACCTCTGTACTTCAAAGCTGAGCTGACTTCATACCATAGCAACTCATTCATACACAATCCAGTCTTGAAGCAATTCAATGTATAGGAATAGATAACACCTACACATGTCTGTGACTATAGTGTTGTAATGACGAAGTCTCAAGTAGTTAGGTTTTATAATAAAGCAAACATGTTATTGTCTCCACAGTGTCCTGTGCTCCAGAGACTGTGTTTGCTGAAGAGGGAAACTCCATCACCCTGCTCATGAACAGACAGGGCCTTGTGGATGCAGATCGTATTGTGGATTTCAATCGTGTTGCTTGGACATTTAACCAGTCACAAGTCATTGTGAGATATCAACCACATCATGGTTATACAGATCGTCGACTAATAGTGATGCCCTCCTACAAGAGCAGAGTAGAGTTCAATACCACAACACTGTCTATGGAGCTGAAGAACCTGATGAAGAATGACGCTGGACTCTACACAGGAGAAGTGAAAACCATCACTAAGACTGTTGTTGAATACAATCTTGTTGTTTTTGGTGAGTTGCAATGCAGGTATTTTACTGTACTTATTTGACCTAGTGAAGTGGGTTATATTATACGTACACTGTATTCTAATTTATGCTAACTTATTGCTCTCCAATTTTCCAAGGCAGTTGTTGTAAATAATTTTCATCTCATCATCTGTCGGAAACCTATTGAGCAAACACCATGGATAATATGGATAGAATGTTAATGCCTGGATTATGATTTTCGTTTTTTGTTTATTGCCTTAAGTATGACAAACACCATTGGGGTGAAGTCACTGGCCAAATGACATAGCGGCCAAATTTAGTTTATCTATTTATAAATCAAGTTTTCAGTATTCACTTTTACCCACGCTGGACTCAATACATTCTTTTGGACTGCAAATGAGGAGTATGCTATGCGTTCCATTCCAGCCAAAGCCTAATGTTTTCCATCCCATGGAACTTTGGAAACTGGACACAACAGCGCTATTTCAATTAAAAAAGGCACATCTCAAGTTACATCTTAAGAAAGGGTCACTTATTGATAAGAGCTTAACAACTCCTGTATCCATTGCGTCACGCGACGGACTACTCAAAGAAGGACCACAAATGTGTTGCGTTTTGAGAGTTTATTGAGGGTTAAGGGAGGTAAGGGGAGTGCATGTGTGTGATGGTCTCCCAGTGGCAGAGTGGCATCTTGGGCTGGCAGTCGAGATAGCATATTGGGCTTGCTTGCTGGGGGTCCTGGTTAATGAACACACACTCACAAACACAGACACACACACACACACACACACACACACACACACACACACACACACACACACACACACACACACACACACACACACACACACACACACACACACGCACACACACACACACACACACACACAAGCAGAAGAGCTGGGCAGGTGGTGATGGCAAAAGTACAGGGTTTTTACAGGTTTTCTGGGGCTGAAGATCACACAAGGTTTCAAACAGTTTTGTAAAAAGGAGTGAGAGTTGTGTGCCAGTGAGTCATGAGAAAGTTAGCAGACGGTCTTGCAGAGAGGAATTGAAAACCAGAGCTTTATACACAGGTTAATTGGCAAAGAGAATGCAGTGCAGCTGCATGTCATATTTGTTTGAACTGTTATTTGGCAGCCAAGGACATGTTCATAGACTTACCTTGCGTGGGCTGCTTAATAAGGACAACTAAAAAAACTTGCCAAATACTGCTCAATCTTTGCAATAATTGGTAGTTTAACAATCTGCCGGAGGAGGTGCCTTCTCTTACCCCTACACTGTAACAAATAGCTGTTTATTTACGGCAATTCTGCAACAGCATTCTACTGTTTTTCGAAAAAACAGACAACTACTGTGAAAATATTACTTTGAGTCACATATTGAGCATAAACAGTAAGTACTGCACAATAGCAGTATTCGCCGTTGTGGAAAAAACTAGAGATGCACCGGATCCTGATTTTTAGGATCCTGCCGGATACCAGATCCACTGAATAAGATCCTGCCGGATCCGGAACCGGATACCGGATCCTACAAAAGGGTTGAAACATATAGTCTACTCGCACACGTGGGCCCTTTTTATTACGTTGGCGCAAACTATTTTTTAGACTCATTGGCTTATTGCCACACTGCCTGCAATAGCCGCTTCCAAAGGGATTTCACTCCATGCAGTGATTGGGGTTGTGAAAGACTGAAAAGCCTAGGCTAGACATGCACCAGACCCTGATTTTTAGGTAACATGCCGGATACCGGATCCACTGCTTAAGATCCTGCCGGACCCGGACCCTGTGAAAAACTCTATTATCCTGACAGATCCGGAACCGGAACCGGATCCGGTGCATCTCTAGAAAATAACAAGTTATTTTAGGCAGCACCATTGAAACCCATTCATCCTCCACTTGTCCGTGATCACCATCAAACTTCAATACCACCTGAAGAACTGAAGTCATTCTGACTGGTTAAAGATTATCTGATACTATCAAGCATGATGAAACAATTTCTAAGGAAACTACAATACTTAAAAAGTGCTTGATGCAGCAAAGTGTGAGTAGCACATGCATTTTGATAGTGATGAAAGCGTGAATGGCTGAAACATTTTAAGAACTTGTAACACTCTTGCAACAAGCAGCCCCATCTAAACCAATCTGCTAATCAGTGCCTGGCCTCACCTGAGTAGGGCTGTTATGCCATTATTCAATTACGGGCGTCACCTGCCAAGGGCCTGATGACTCTGGTCACATGGTCCTCTTGCACCTGTATATAAATCTGGACTAACACTTCACTTGCTTGCCTGCCTGCTGGCTGGCCTGCATGGCACAGCATAGCACTTGTTTGCCTACAAGCTTGCCTACAAGCTTGCTTACATGCTTGCACACTTTCCTCTTTGTGAAAGCTTGCTGTATGTGGCATCATTTGTGGCATTGTTGCATATAATGTGCCTGCTGCAAATTAGGCATTGCTTTGAGAGCTAGCTTGTAGTGCTGCTTGTTTGCTGTGCTACTTGGTGCAAAATACTTTTTTAAAGACTGACCAATGCTATATTCATCATTGGCTCATCAAGAGATACAGTAAAAAGCCCACCTTGCACACTATCATTGTAACATAGCACTGCGTACTCTGAAATTTTATTCATGCCCACACTTTCAAAGGACCACCGCAAACCATTTTCTCAATACAGCATTGCGCCATAGTATCATGCTCAAGGCACTCCAGTCATGGTGAACGATGGGAGGGTGGGGTGGTAACATGGCCAGGGTACCACAGTTATGGAGAATGATGGGTGGGGTGGGAAGTTGCCATGGCCATATTCATGAATACAACTATGACCCAGTATTTGCCTGTCATCACACAGTACAATTCAACTTTTTAACTGAAATGTACTGTTATTTTTCTGTAGAGTACTGTTATTTAACAGTTCAATTGCTGCTGAAAAAATGTTATATACTGTGATGCATTAAACAGCAATGAGCTGTATTTGATTTTTGGTGTGAAATAACAGTAGAATTACAGGTAAATATAATTGCCAGTAACTGCCGTTATTTTGCAGGGAAATTTTCTTAGAGTGTAAGAGACCTTAATCTAACTGCCCATTCTGACCTTGGCCTATTATTTTACAGTGTAATGTAATGCATAGGACTCTATGATTCTGATCAGTCCTTACCGACTGCTATGAAATTGCTTCCAGCACTATTTGGATCTGTAATGCTGCCCTACTGATGAGATCCAAATAAAAGTATTAAACTCTGTGTGTGTTTCCAGAGCCAGTTGAGAAGCCAGTCCTGACTACACATCGTGACTGGTCCAGTGGTGACGAGTGTCAGGTGATGGTGACGTGTAGAGCTGGTGACCTCTCTGTGACCTCCAGCTGCAACATCAGCACCTGCACACAGGATGGAGACTCTACTCATGGTGGCCTCAGCATCTTCACCAGGCACGGCTCCATCATCTGTAACCATAGCAACCCGGTCAACTGGAGGCAGGATGCTGTGGACATTGGGAACCTCTGCCCACCTCAACAAGGTGAGGAACATGTGTATTAATGATTGTGTAGGTCTCCCAATGAACACATACAGACTATGTATTAAATTAGTGCAACAGATTTAGGTCTTACAATTCTTGTGACAATTCAAAGTGTCTTTTCAGACCCACAGATGATTGTTGCAACAGTGTTCTTCACTGCTGTAGGAGTGACCATACTACTACTACTACTTTGCTCCCTCCTTGGTGGCACATATCTAAAAAAGAAAGGTAGGGTGCAGCGTGGGTGCCTATACTACTGCTTCTAAAAAAAAAAACCCATTCCATTTTTGCATGTACACAAACCCAAACCCAAACAAACACACACAGCCAACACACACACGCACACACACACACACACACACACACACACACACACACACACACACACACACACACACACACACACACACACACACACACACACACACACACACACACACACATTATAACACATGCACACAACATACATTATATACACATCACCCGCACACATCATTATTATGGATGAAGCCCGCCATGAAACTTTTATGTATCCACATATACTACTGTATGTATCCAGTTTTTCTGATTAAACTATTGCTCTATTGCAGGGGATAATGTCAAAAATTCATATCAGGTGGTGAATGTAAGTATATCTTTGTCGACAGTCTCTTAAGTCTATGTATACTATTTAAGTCACTATGCCAGTTCTGTGCCACACTTCGCATAGGCTCCAAGGCACTTGTAGAACAGATGCTGCTCGTCATGTCTGCATGTCCTCTTCCTCTCCTCTCTCTCATGTTTAGTTTCCACCCCCGTCATCATCAGATGAAGAGATGAGGCCTGCAATAGAACCGCTGTATTCATCCCCCTCAGATACCTTCCCACAGGTGGGAACACTGATACTCACAATAAGTAACATTATACAAAGATGTGGTGGTCCCATCATGTTGGACAAATTAATAAAAAAAATAGCCATCAGTAGATAATCTTGTCCGTCCATGTCACCCTGCTCAAAAAATGAATGTGAAGTTATGATGGTATTCATCCCCTCTGCTGTAGTCCTACTCAACACCAAAAGATGAACACTACCAGCTACCCAACCAATTGCATACAGTACATATTGTCTTGTCTTGTCTTAATATGACTTGTTTTGTCTTGTCTCTTGTTTGTGTGAATGACTGGAGTCACGCCAAAACACACATCTGTGACACATTTGAACAGACATAGTTTTATTGTATCTTATCATTCACCATGTGTTACTCCTCATGTCCTCCAGAATACTGTGATCAGGAGTCCAGAAGACCCTCCAATCATCTACAGCAAGATCCAGCCACACACAGGACCCGACACAGAGCCCTCCTGTGTTGACCATGCCTACTCCTCTATGTTATAGACCAGAGGTGCAGAACCTTAGCCTGATTATCATCGACATTCAAATCTCTTCAAAACTTGGTCTGATCAAGAACATAACAATTAACATTTCCCAAACATCATGGTTGACCTGCCTCCTTTGGTTTGCTTATGGTTTGCTTATGGTATGCCTCCCGACACAGTGAAAGGAGTTCCCGTATTTTCGGGAATTCAGAAAGTACTTGCATTGCTCTTGACCTGACTAGTTGCAACACGGAAGGTGTTGCATCACTAGGACGGCACAGCCTGGCTAGCAGAACCTTTCTCATTAAAGTGGCCAGTTAAAATTCCTCCAAGGGCTGTAAACGTCCCACGAGGGCCATACTAAGAACACAACCAGGATTTCCACCTGCACTTTATGCCTGTATTGGAGGCGGCCACCTTTACAACAGACCCCACTTTGTCTTGGTCCCCTGCAATATAACTTAATTGCATTGCAAATGTAATTTCTAAGATTCCTTTACAAAACATGTCATATGTCATGTGAAGGTGGTGCACAACATTAAAATTATATCATGGGTCCAGATAAGACGGACTCAACGCCCTCGAGACGTTGGTTGCCCACCCCCGTCATGGACACAAACCAGAGAGCAGGTTTTTTTATCCTGCTTTTCAATGAAAGCTCTGCTTATTACTGGGAATTATGTCAGAATTTTTGTTTTTCATTGAACTTTGAGATCTTCAACAATGAAAAAAGGTTTATATATATGAATTTATGTAATAAGGTTATGTATGTTGCCTTTGCCCATTTTATGTTTGACTGTATATTTGATATCATTTATGTGCAACTCTGGGTTAAACAAACTATTTTGCTAAATATATTTAGTTTTTCAAATATTTTTGTTGTGGTATCCATGATTTACTTGCAATTTTGCCATGAATGATAAAAGCCTATAACCTACAGAACTCCATGGATTATAACAGCTTCTAACCCTCCCTCCTCAAGGCCCATGCCAGGTGTGAGGTGTGTCATGAACACAGTGAAGTTCATTCGCTTATTCCAGAAGTTCCTCTGTCATTGAGGACACAGAGGTCATGTCCTCTGTTTTTTTTTTTTTTCAGAAAATTAAAATTTATCTGTGATGAAAATCGATCTATGATCAACAACGATACAACCCCATTTATCCTCAAGACAGAGATTCATAAAAACAAACTTAAGAGTTTGACTGAGGAGTTTGAAGCATTCTAACTGTAGGCGTACAGTGTGCAATATTTGACCTCTGTATTTGAAAATGTCTCATTACGGCCCTGGTCATGAACACTGCAGAGTTCACTAGCTGTTACAGAAATGTCTCTCTCATGTTGTCAGTGTCAAGATGAAACTAAAATAAGGATGATATGACCAGAGGCCTACTGAGACCTCTTTGCTTCAGCTCATATCCACTTTTACCGCAAGACCACAGTGAAGTGAAACCATATATTTTAAACTTTGCATGTAAAACCATGGCTGGCAAAAGCCTAAATGCCATGGCACTCCATGGTTCATGGTAGCTTGTAATCCAGCTGTACATATGAAAGGCCACACATGTATTGTATGGTGAGCACTCAAGAGTTCATTAGCTGTTCCAGAAGTTTCTCTGTCATGTTGTCAGTGTCAGGACGAAACTGAAATAAGGATGGACAGAGGCCTATTGCGGCAGTGCCTGGGGCTTGGAGCTGGAGCTCATATCCCTTTTGTCACTGTTCATTTGGGTCGATGCCTCAGTCTCAACTCATGTCATTTGAGTTTTTGACAGTCCATACTGTAGAAGGAGATTGTAGGGGACATGAGAGCTTAATGTGAAGATATAAACTCCAATAGGTGCATTCGATTTTCTGCATCGTCTACATGCGCATGCAGACAGCAATGCATTCTGGATGAAAATGTTGCACGATGGTTAGAATTCCTGTCCTGTCCGAATTTCAATCATGTTGTGACGACGACGTGACATGTCACATGGTGTCAAACTATCACGGGATCAATGTGACTGCAGACGGACCTCGCAACAGTTGCTGCAGTTATCCCCGTAGATGCTCGTCTGCATACCGCCTCTGCAGTGACGCACCCCTGAACTGGTTGGCCAAAAGTTCACTCACGTGTGTGTAGGCACGTTAATCCGCAACCCTATATTTTTTGCACAGCACCCCTACTTCAACTCCTCCTCGCCACCTGTCCCCCCACATTTCACACGTGGTGTGCTCGTAGATCAAACTGGTGCGAGCTCATCGTCTCGTGCAAATTTGTGGTCGACTTTAAATGTGCTGTGTTTAACACCACCCACGCCGTGATGGCAAGTTCTCGCTGATGTAAGCACCATCAGACGCACTCTGAAGAAGGTGTAACAATACTGATATGTTAGTCGGGTGTTTGCACATAATAAAAACCTAAAACTAAGCTGCAGAGTGCTCCAGCCTCTACTTTTAAGTGAAGTTTGTCCCACTTTGATGTACCTGCAAGCTGAGGGGTGATGCATAATTGTACTGTGACTTCTCGCTGATGTACGTTGGTCGACAGCCGCACCAAATCGATCACACCTATCCTCTATCATGGCTTTCTTTTTGTTTTCCTTTTTGATATTTTTTGGTAGACGCTTAAAGACGCTGAAGAAGGCTTAGGCCGAAACGTGTGTCTGTCTGCTAACCCAGTATTAAAACTGCAAGAAATTGATCCGGGAGTGCGGCTTTTTTACTATACTTGTCAAGGTCCGCTAACCATCTTCCACGTTCATTGTGGATTCTCTATTATTATCTCGCCTATTTTGTCTTTGCAAAGGTTTCTCAGAATTAGAATTGTAGAGTAGAGTAGAGTAGAGTAGAGTAGAATTAGTGTGATGGGCAAGAGTAGTGGTGCAAAAAACCCTGAATGTTTCATACGTCGACTGAAAGGATGCCTCGTCTTGTGCATGGCTTATAAGGCAGCTGAATTGTGAACTTAAAGCTATCCGAGCTAATGCTCGTTCTACTGGCAGTTTGTCTTGTTGCAAGTCCAGATCTTTAACTTTGTCTGCTCATTTGTCGCCAGGGATGGAGCACAGCAAGGCCCAACTGTTGCTTACCCACTTGATCAAGTGAAACCTACCACTGGCACATGACGCTGTCAGCTCCTTCACAAGATTCACAGCTTCCTCTTCAGTGGCAACTGACGCCAAACAGTCGTCCACATAGAAGTTGTTAAAGACTGTCTCTCTGCCTAAAACTCAGTAGCACTCTGATTAGCATGTTTGTAAGGTTTGGCCCTTGTAATAGTCTGGCGTTCAGTGACACTCCTTGCTATGTTGCCATATAGAGTCGAACACAACCCTCAACTTTTTCTTTTCGGGGAGGTACACCCCCAAGGTGAAGGATGAATCACACTTCTTCACTGCCCTTATCAGTGTTTTGTTCATCTTCACCCATTTCACAAGTTCACATAATTCTTCATCAAGACGTGTATATTCTCCAAAACATCTTTCTTACTTAATCAGAATGTCCCATTTTAAGCTTTCAACATTACAGTCATCTGGTGTCAATGTTTCTATCGCATTTCATTGCATTAATTCCTCACAGCTTCTTAACTCTTTCAATGAATTCTCAGACAGTCCTGAAAAGACTGAAGATCAATGACTTTCTGCCGCGCTGAACAATCCTTTGGACATTTGCTTTCGGTTTCCATCATTCGTTTAGCAGGGTAACTGGTGGGCTAGTTAACATAGCTGGGGCAGATTAAGATGGCTTGGTGCCCCTATGGTACAGGATGCTGGAAATGTACATAGACGTCACAATTACGAGATAGAAGTTAAGGATAACATGTCTGCCAACTGTACTCAACACCACAGCTGAATGTTTCAACATTGCATTGTTGTCACAATTCTGTGATTTTTGACTTTTGGCCAATCAGGGCCCCCTTGGCAGGTGGGGCCCATAGGCTGCAGCCATATCTAGCCTGTGCATTAATCTGGCCCTGATAGCAGGCTAACCGAAATGGAGAGAGAATATCAGACCTGACCCAGGGGAAGCTTGCTTCAGCCAACGGTGCAGACGAGATGTTTCTTTAAAAGCTTCAATTCCTCTGAAACCTGTCTTCTTACTGAACTAGCAGCTTCCAGCTTCTTGTGTGCTCCGCTTGGCTCGGTAGCTCAGTCCCTCTTGGCTTCGGCGACTCTTTTGACTTGAATGTGAGTGCTGATGGCTCACTAGACTTGAACCTCAAAGTATTTTCAGACACGTCACGACACATACCACATACCACCTAGGGCCTACCAAAAATAAAAGTCTTGAATCCGAAACATATGTTTGATGTCTTTCTTTACTGAACCTGAAAAATGTACAAAACAAAAATGAATTCTTAACTCCTATATAATTTACATCACAAAATGTATCAAAATGTGCCGGTCAAAAAACTGATGCTATGATCCTGTGGCTTTCGGCCTCTATTCTGGCATTCTTCATGCGTCATGATGGTTTTATATTAAGTCAGCAGCCAATCAAAAAGCACCATCTAGTCCCCTGGTAAACTGCTACATGACTAAATAAATTTTAGGGTAGCAGGAAAAGTATAGGAAAAACGCAACAAATAATTGAATACATTTCACCAAAATAAAACAAAAATAAGCTGAGCATTATTCCCATTAAGTAGTAACTGTGTTGTAATGTATAGCATCTCTGAATATTACTACTATTATCTTTACTTTTTATATATTTCCCAGTGGGACACTGACTCACATGCCTAGACTAGGGTAGTGAATGGGGCGCACAGAAAAAAAATGTGTGGCAAGATCCGTGTCAGGGGTAGCCTGGCTCTCGCGAGACCCCCAGTGCTTCGTGCATCTTCGTTACACTTCGTGGATGAATATCCATCTGCGTGAGAACCAGGTTATGTCAGGGGGGCCTTGGCCTTGGCTGGCCTTGCCATCGTAAAGTTTGGGAACCCCTGGAATAGTACCAGGGCTGATAGTATTCAGGCTCCATGCCTGATTTCAGTCTTGACAGAGTTTGCAAAAATAAAAACATTGATAATAATTAGCCATTAGGTTATTCTTATCTTAGAAAGTGTTACAGGTTCTGGGTTTTCTTCTACTATCAGGCTTGAATTATGGTCATACACAGGCTATTAAATGTTTGAATAATGTGTCAAAATAGGCCTACGTTACGTCACTATGCAGTATCTTGTCGTCGTCGTTAGAGCAGGGGGAAAAGTTCAGGCTCAGGATTTTTTCTCTTATGTGTTTTCTCTCCTCTATTCTCTCTCTCTCTCTCTCTCTCTCTCTCTCTCTCTCTCTCTCTCTCTCTCTCTCTCTCTCTCTCTCTCTCTCGTATAGCCTATGTATATAGGATATGTGTTAATGTGTGTGTGTGTGTGTGTGTGTGTGTGTGTGTGTGTGTGTGTGTGTGTGTGTGTGTGTGTGTGTGTGTGTGTGTGTGTGTGTGTGTGTGTGTGTGTGTTTGTGGATGTGTGTCGTTTAAAGAAAGTCAGGGTACAGTTCCTGCTGACGCCATTCTCTTCTCTCTGTTTTTAGCGTATGCACCTTTTTGCAGCCCGCCCATAGTGTCTCTATCTTACAATGCTAGCGTGACAAACAAAGGCTCAATTAGACCCCTGGTCTTCTCTCTAAAACCACACAGTATTTCCGCTACTTAAAAAAAAGAAATACATGCTTGTCTGACAAGCGAGCAAGGGCTGCACACACACTTCCTGTCCTTAACATGTGCCAAGTGGAAACATGCCTCCAATTCTTTAAAAACAACTTAAAGGGACACTGTGCAGGAAATAGTCAAAAAAGGTACTGCAACTATGCTGCTCATTGAAACTGGGCTGCCTATTGCCACATTTGATCTTTACATGAAAGTGTACTAAGTAATAAACAAATATTTTCTAGTATGGTCCAAGTAGAGTCATTTTTGCAGCTAAAATGTCTATTTTCGGAAATTCAAAATGACGGACCATGGAGAAGATCCCCTTTTCATGTATGAAAAGTAAAATTTTTCCAGTCATAATGAATACTTAGAATTGTAGTAGACTGTGAGAGGCCTTCAGGAGTGCATTTCTCGACAGCGTCATTGCTAATTAAGTTACTTACTTGGTTGCAATGCAATTTTCCATTGCAAACTTACTAAGTTGTTGTTAACTGCTTAGCAACAATGTTTTCGAGAAACAGGGTCCTGGTCAGTTCAGCAGCCACCGCTGAGGACAACACATCAGAGCAGCACAGAGGATGTGAACCTGTGTGTGTGTGTGTGTGTGTGTGTGTGTGTGTGTGTGTGTGTGTGTGTGTGTGTGTGTGTGTGTGTGTGTGTGAGTGAGGTGGGGGGGGGCAGAGGTGTTTATGAAGGCTAAAGGGAAACCAGCAGAGGTAGACGCATACTGAGTATTGGCATATCAAATAGATACGTATATGACAAGGCACTATGTTGTCACAGACTATCATATCTACATCAGTCCATTTTAGTTGTGCTGTGGGTCAATGTAGGCTTGTGAGAGAAAACAGGTGTAGTGCAAATGGGCGGCTTGTGGTCGAGAGAAGGCCAAAGCTGACAGTGTCTGAAACTGCATTCATGTTGTTCGGGTTTTGTTCAAATTACTAGCCTACTCTACAAGAATGTAGGCAAAATGGTAGGCTACATTTTATGCAACTGCTACTGCACTCTACTCAGAAAACATAAAATCAAGAAACACTAAAGGCAAAAAAAGAATAGAAAACTAAGATGAAATACAATCAAGAATAAACTTGTCAAACATCTTATGTGAACATATATCAAAGTAGAATAGAAAACTAAGTTGAAATACAATCAAGAATAAACTTGTCAAACATCTTATGTGAACATATAACTGAGATAGGCCTAGTGGTTCCCCCATCATTTGTTCGGTGTGCATGCAGCACAAAGGAAGGGGTGAAAGTTTAGAGCCCTGGCCTAAAACCACACAGTGTTTTCCGCTGCTTTTGATGTCTTCTTTGAAACAGCGCATTGGTCTGTTTTAACCCCTTAGCACAGAGCCTGTGTTATAACCTTACTGTCACCAAAATTGTAATGGCTATGTCTTAATCTGTTACCTAAGGCTCTCGGCACTGTCATAGCAATGTTGTTATGATGTAGTTGAGTATTTTCAGCAAATAGAATAGGCCTCATCTGCAATAAGAGGCTACGATGCTATCTCGCTTTACACACGCCAGGTTGCATCTGATGTTTAAAAGTGTGTCAAGGCAAGTTAAGGAATCCCGCCGACCTTAAAATATATTGTTGTATCATAGAGCAGATAATTAAAAAAGTCAAACCCTACAAGAGTCATCAATTCAACTAATTAAAAAGCCTTAAAAAGTCAACCATATATCTTGGGGTGCTGTGTTGCAGTTCTAACATGTTGTATCATACAGTGCACATCTATGATGAAAAGTAACATTTTCAACAATATTTCGATAGGCATACAAGCTATTTCCAAAATAAGCGTACGTTTAATCAGAGGTTTCCAAAGTAAAAGTAAAAAACAGGTGAAAGTCCAAACCAGGTCATTTATCTGAGGAACAAGACTTGGTAGACTTGTGCACTTGTTTTACGATCAGCTGACTCTGCACTGGTTGGATCAAGTTTGTTTTGGGTCCTTGATAGGGTTTCAGTGTTTTTCAGTTACAACACAGTCTATCTATCCTGTTACAATGGAGTAAATGGTGTAACAGCTATGTAATGGGCAGTCATGGGTGAGCGGTTAGGGCGTCAGACTTGCATCCCAGAGGTTGCCGGTTCGACTCCTGACCTGCCAGGTTGGTGGGGGGAGTAATCAACCAGTGCTCTCCCCCATCCTCCTCCATGACTGAGGTACCCTGAGCATGGTACCGTCCCACCGCACTGCTCCCCATGGGGCGCCACTGAGGGCTGCCCCTTGCAAGGGTGAGGCATAAATGCAATTTCGTTGTGTGCAGTGTGCAGTGTTCACTTGTGTGCTGTGTCACAATGACTATGGGAGTTGGAGTTTCCCAATGGGCTTCACTTCACGCTTTCACTGTAATACCATGCACTAGTGCTGTACTTGCATCACAAAATTACGTTAACTTTTGACATCTCTGAATCTGATAGAGCATCTATTTATTGCATATTTATTAATAATGTTAGCCTGATTATCATCGACTTTCAAATCTCTTCAAGACTTGGTTTGACCAAGAGCATAACAATTAACATTTCCCAAACGGTATGGTTGACCCATCTCCCTTGGTTTGCTAATGGTTGTTTGCTCCCTCTCAAAGTGGGAGGAGTTCCAGTTTTTTCGGGAGTTCAAAATAATGTTTGTATTGTTCTTGGCCTGACTAGAGGTAACGCTGAGGGTGTGGCGTCACTAGGAGGGCACAGCCTGGCTATAATAATGTGACATATGACATATCTGTCCATTTTTCAAGTCAAACTGCATAGTCAAGTCAAGTCAGCTTTTATTTTCAGTTTCTTCATATGCACAGGTCATACAAGGACATGCTGAAGTCATAGGACATGTTCACATGCATGTTACCACCACACATGCTTTCCACCATCTGAAACAGATTTGTTTATCTTGGTGTCATCAGACCACAGGACATGGTTCCAGCAATTCATATCCTTAGCCTGTTGGTCTCTGATGAGACCACGCTAAACACATTTGCTAGATGGTGTCAAGCATGTGCCGTGGCAACAGAATGAGAAGTACAAAGAAAAGTGTCCCATGATTACAGTCCAGAATGGTAGTGGTAGCCTACTTACTAGGTTTGGGATTGCATGAATGCAATTGCATTTATGCCTCACCTGTGCAAGGGGGCAACCCCAAAAGGCACTCCAAGTGAGTAGCGGGAGGGTACCATGCTCAGGGTACCTTGGTCATGGAGGAGGATGGGGGGCGGGGAGCACTGGTTCATTAGACTACTTCCCCCACCAACCTGGAGGGTCTGGAGGAATATTGCTCAAAAGGGTGTAACCTTTATCTATTGGTGACGAGGATGCAGTTTGAAAGTCAGCCTGACAACTGTCAAAACAGTGAAATATTCAATAGTCTTCTGTTTCTTAACTGATGCTTCGAATTTACAAATCAACAATGTGGGTGTTGTTTATTCTTACCAAATAACATCATGACTACAAAGGCAGATCAAACGGATCCCAATGGCTCGCAGCAACACCACCAAGTCCCTCTGGTGGACAAAGGAGGTATTTCTCATGCAGGAAATTCTCATGCAGGACTATACAGGGGCTTGGGACCATTATGCAATAGAAAACAACGTGTCAATGACCTCCTCATAACTGCAAAATAAATTGCAGTAACCACAATTGTTTTAAATATTTCATTTTATTGCAAATCATTTAAAATACAAATTGAAGTCTATGTTAGAACAGTTGCTTTGTTAGACTGGCCCACAGTTTAACAGATTTACTCACTAAATCACTAAAGCCTGCCTGATGAAGGTCTAAGGACCGAAAGCTTGCAAGTCAAGTAAAGCTTCTTTGCACAAAAAATAGACCTGAAGTGTGCGGATTGTCTCCTTTTTAAACAGAAGTTTCTACTGAATCCTGCACCTTCTAAACAGATGAGCGGTGGCCTATTACAACTTCAGTTAGAATTCACTTCAGAAAATAAAATAACTATACTGTAAAATTGAATGGTTGCCACTGTAGGAGCCATTCTCTCCCTCATATCAGTTAATTTATTCTGCCCCCTGCAGGCGAAATATGCTATAATGGGTGGTTACCTTGAAGCGGTGTGGCTGACAAGGAGTGCAGTCTTTGACCTCTCACACATTTGTTGACAAAACTATTCTTGAAAATTGTCTTTGTTGCATTGAGTTGTGTAGCTACTATTTAGCCATAAGTACAATAAGTGTTAGTTGGACCTGGCATATGTCGTATACAATGATGTGAGAAACCCTGAAACAGTTCCATTTTTTTATATGGGGGGAAAGTGATGATTGTGTACATTTTAAATGGATCCATGTCTAAAATACAACTTCACTGATTTTATGTGCCCTATAGTGTTGCACACAAACAACTACTGAAGTTGTTCACGCTAAGACTAGGCTTGGAAGAGTCCAGATCTCCAAGCAAACTTCAGAGCTGTTGTTGGTACTTTTCTGCTGCATTTTCTCATTTGGTGACTCATAATGAAAGCCCACCTTGGAAACCCCCTAAGAGGCTACAGATTATTCTGGCGTATGGGCATGCATGCATACTCCTGCATATAATAGACCCGGGTGGCTGGCCTCACAATCAGGGCCGTAACGAGACATTTTCAAATACAGAGGTCAAATACTGTGTGCTTTACTGCATACTGCACATTTAGAATGCTTCATACTCTTCAGTCAAACTCTTTAGTTTGTTTTTTATTCATCCCTGCCTTGAGGATGGCATGAGGGTGGTGTGACTGAATTTATCATTGTTGATCATACATCGATTTTCATCATAGATAAATGTTACATTTCTGAGAAAAAATACCGAGGACATGACCTCTGTCTCCTCAATGGTAGTTACGGCCATGCTCATAACGTGTGTGATATTGGTATTGATTCTGTTGTAAAGATGCTCATGTGGAAAAAGCCTGCAATATAGGCTCCTGCAGTTTCATATGGCAATAACAGTCCATACAACAGTATTACCAAATGCAAGACTTTAGACATTTCAAAATAAGTTTGTTATAGTACACAGCAGTTTTTATTTTCATTTTTTTTTTAAATTATGGCCACCTCCAAAACAGAACATTCACAAAAGCTTTTCCCCTTTCCTTTTCCCGTTCTTTGAACCAATGAAGACCCAGCAATGAACCTGTTTATACTAATTAGCATATTACTGTAGAAAAAGTAAGGGGGAGACAAGGCAGAGAGTTGGGCTCACATTGACTCATGCATGTGCACAAACTGACAGGACTGCTGGAACTGCTATCTCATGGGTGCTGGTTAAGTGGTGATGATTACTTGGGGTGGATGGGAGCCATTGGGGGAAATGAGGCTGTTGCAGCTTGTTGGATGAAATTGATTTAAACTTGAACAGATCTTGTGCATGGGAGCCTTTTGGGGGCAGGAGTCCTTTAATTGCAAACACTTTGACCATTAACCTTGACTATTCTCCTCAAAGAATCTCTACATTTTGACTGATTGATTTGTATTTTGTATTTCCATTTTTTTGTATTTCGTCAGATGTTTTTGCACAGATGCCTACTTTCACTCTAATTTTCACATTATTTTCATGTTAATTTACACAAGTTAAAAAAGGCTTTCCCACTTTTATGTCACACACACACACACACACACACACACACACACACACACACACACACACACACACACACACACACACACACACACACACACACACACACACACACACACACACACACACACAGCCATGGGTAAGTGGTTGGGGCGTGAGACTTGAAGCTCAAAGGTTGCCGGTTCGACGCCCAACCCGCCAGCTTGGTGGGGGGAGTAATCAATGTTGTCCCCATCCTCCTCCATGACTGAGGTCCCTGAGCATATGTTACTGCCCTGTTCCCTTTTGGGTGCCATTGGGGGCTGCCCCTTGCACGGGTGAGGCATACATGCAATTTTGTTGTGTGCAGTGAACACTTGTGTGCCGTGGAGTGCTGTGTCACAATGACAATGGGAGTTGGAATTGTCCAGTTGGGCTTTCTCTCTCTCTCTCTCACACACACACACACACACACACACACACACACACACACACACACACACACACACACACACACACACACACACACACACACACACACACACACACACACACAGCGATCTGAGCTGCTCTGCACAGGCTGTTTTACATGTAGTACACTGTAAAAAATAGATGTTAATTTAGGGCTATTCTGCAACAGCATTCCACTGTTTTTCACAAAACAGACAACTACTGTGAAAATACTACTTTGAGTCAAGTATTGAGCATAAACAGTAAGTACTGCACAATAGCAGCATTGGCCGTTGTGGAAGCAACCAAAATATTTTAGGCAGCACCATTGAAACCCTATCATCCTCCACTTGTCCGTGATCGCCATCAAGCTGCAATAGCCTACCACCTGAAGAACTTAAGTCATTCTCACTGGTTAAATATTCTCTGATACTAACAAGCATTAAACAATTTCTAAGGAAACTACAATACTTAAAAAGTGTTTGATGCAGCACATTATGATGATTTTTATCACTATGATTTTGATATGAAAGTGTGAATGGCTGAAACATTTTAAGAATTTGAACACTCTTGCAACAAGCAGCCTCTTCTAAACCAATCTGCTAATCAGTGCCTGGCCTCACCTGAGTAGGGCTGTTATGCCATTATTCAATTACGGGCGTCACCTGCCTAGGGCCTGATGACTCTGGTCACATGGTACTCTTGCACCTGTATATAAATCTGGACTATCAACACTTCAGTTGCTTGCCTGCCTGCTGGCTGGCCTGCATGGCACAGCATAGCACTTGCTTGCCTACAAGCTTAATTGCTTACATGCTTGCATACATGCTTGCATACTTTCCTCTTTGTGAAAGCTTGCTGTATGTGGCAACATTTGTGGCATTGTTGCATATAATGTGCCTGCTGCAAATTAGGCATTGCTTTGAGAGCTAGCTTGTAGTGCTGCTTGTTTGCTGTGCAACTTAGTGCAAATTAATTTTTTAAAGACTGACCAATGCTATATTCATCATTGGCTCATCAAGAGATACAGTAAAAAGCCCACCTCGCACACTATCATTGTAACATAGCACTGCGTACTCTGAAATTGTATTCATGCCCACACTTTCAAAGGACCACCGCCAACCATTTTCTCAATACAGCATAGCGCCATAGTATCATGCTCAAGGCACTCCAGTCATGGTGAACGATGGGAGGGTGGGGTGGTAACATGGCCAGGGTACCACAGTTATGGAGAATGATGGGTGGGGTGGGAAGTTGCCATGGCCATATTCATGAATACAACTATGGCCCAGTATTTGCCTGTCATCACACAGTACAATTCAACTTTTTAACTGAAATGTACTGTTATTTTACTTATACTACTGCATAAATATTGTAGAGCACTTTTAGTTTAACAATACTAATACTGTGAACTTTCTGTAGAGTACTGTTATTTAACAGTTCAATTGCTGCTGAAAAAATGTTATATACTGTGATACATTAAACAGCAATGAGCTGTATTTGATTTTTGGTGTGAAATAACAGTAGAATTACAGGCAAATATAATTGCCAGTAACTGCCGTTATTTTGCAGGGAAATTTTCTTAGAGTGTAGGCTACACACTCCAAGTGATATGGGTCATACAAATTACCTACAAATTTGTTGGAGAAGTGTTTGGTCTTTTGAACGCTCACCTGGGAAACCCCCAGTGCATCCTACACAGTGCTCATTGCACACAACACAATTGCATTGATGTCACATCGGTGCTCCTGTATGAGAACAGCTCCACAGCTCCCCAACGGCTAAGTGCAGTGGAATGCTCAGAGTACCTCAATCATCTGGAGGGCAGTGTTGCCAGATATGTCTGATCAAATCCCGCCCAAAAGATGCTCAAAAACCGTCTGGAGCCGCTAAATTCAGCCCAATTTCAACAAATTGCATGGGCATGGAACGGCAGAAAAAAAAGCCAAATGGCCAATTGTTCCCATTTTCACCCGCAGACGGCTATCCCAAGCAGCTCAAGTGGGCGCCCAATCTGGCAACACTGCTGGAGGGGAAGATGGGGGAGACTTGTCCCACCACACCAACCTGGCAGGTCTGGCATTGAACCGGCAACCATTGCTTTACAATATTGACACCTTACCCATGACATATAATAATAATAATAACAACAAAAGTAAGGAATAGAATATCAAGAATAATAGAATAGGAGTAAGGAGAATATGAATAGGATAATAGGAATACTAAGAATAATAATGAATGGTGCGTTGCTTTGAACTTGCAATAACACTTAAATCCGTGATGGCGCATGCAGCAGTCTGCCCAGCGTGCACTTGGCAATTGCATTCTGGTTAGAATTTTCTGACAGAGCTTCTTTGATTTTCTAGGCAGAATGCATTAATTTCGCAGTGCGCGCTGCGCAAACCGCTGCAGCATGCGCCCTCATAAAGGCGCCCACAGACTGCCCTAATATGACCGATCAACTTGTGGAAAGGTCATGATGCCGTGAATCTGAAGTGTAAAAATTGTATTGGTAGCACCTGCTGCAGAATTAAAACTGTATTTTAATGATAATATTATTACAACAGTGTTGCAGTGTTTTAAAATGCAGGCGCAACGGTGGCCTATTTGAAAGCGAAACTCGACAAATGCGCGCCAAATGCATGGTGGCGGCAAGTGACAGGAACTCTCGGTAAGTCTTATTTTATTTAGATTATTGTCTAATCCTAAAACTGTCCTGTCCACTACTGTTTCCTTTTACCAGAACACAGCCTATATTTTTTTCAAGGCTATTGCAGCATTTTATTCACAAAGGTTGTGTCAGCATACGTTTTAGCCTATTGCTTGGGTATCCATGAGTATCCATGTCCATTTAGGTCGAGTCCTCCATGAGTCCATTTAGGTCGAGTCCTCCGTACGTGACATAGGCCCACTAATGTCTGGTTGGATACCGAAGGAAAAAGCCCTATATAGTTACAGAACAGAATACTGGAAGAGGACTTTATTTTTAGAAGTAACCTGGCAACATTCCTGCCAGAGGAGTAAATTAGTTGTAAAATCGGTCTGAACCTTTAATGGCATATTGGCTCACACCTCATTTGTTAATCAAAGCTTTTAGCTGTTACCTTTCCTAGTTTTTTTCCCTTCTTTTTTTGTGTGAACATAAAATGCATTGTCTGTTTGTGAAAGTGTGGCAGATAAAAATCTTCTCTGCTTCCTTATCATGTGTTCTAGAAGTCCCTCATGTAGGCCTATCACAAGGATTATTTTTCAGATAGCACATTTTTATTTTAAATGTAAAATGAATGTCCAATATCAAATTAACTTTACCGCAGTCCATTTACTAATGCCCTTCCTTTTTTGTTCTTCAACCTGCTAAAAAGGCTAAAGGTGCATAATGGGTTCCATGGCCATTCATCAGTTGGCCCTTGTTGCTGCTTTTCTTCACACAGGTAAGTGTTTCTTTATATTTTTCACACTTTTGACTTGAAGCTTTACTTCAGCATTGATGCATTATATCTATATGGTTACTGTTGCCAACTGTGGAGGATGGGGACAATAGAAAGACATGGGATATGTACAGTGTGTTAGGACACATTTTGTATGAACTTTTATTCTAATCATTCACTGCCCACGTTCATAATAACAGTAGCCCCTTAGTGCGCGCCGTACCTCCAGTGGCATGCTGTAATAGTCATTGACATGTACCTACCATATCACCACAATATTATGACACAATATTATGACCTTGTCCTGTTCTTCTACAAAAAGGTCTTGTGTATTACATGTATCTTGAGTAGCACTTTATTGGAAGAGCATTTAGCTATAAACTCAAAAAGTGATGGACATCAATGACAAACCCTGCTATCAAATTAGGGTTCTAAATAGAAGTGTTCCTGCACAGTTTGTTCCACTCGGGGCGCGAACCTGCTGCCTCGGCAACTACATCGGTTCGGTAATGGGAGTCACAGTATGAGTGCGCTGAGCTTAACCCCTTAATGCACACCGTACCTCCAGTGGCACGCTGTAATAGTCATTGAAATGTAACTACCATAGCACTACAATACAATGACACAACACAGGCCCTTTAGTAATGCACCACGACTTGGTCATTACCATACTGGTAACAACAAATTTATAAAGCCGCGTCTTAAGGGGTTAAAGAAGAAATTAAACGAATATTCATCTATTATTCACATTACATATTTTGCCCATTTCTAAAACATAAATATATATATATATATATATATAACATAAATATTTTTTCCGGGCATAACTTGTTGAAACGGCAACTTAAAACTGTGCCTTTGGTGCGACAATATTTACAGGGCCGTGACATCATAAGGTTGACACCCTCTTTTTGCGAGTATGGCTGGCTGCTGAAATAGCATACATTTGAAGGACCCATATCTCATAAAGGAACCAACATTAAGATAAAAGCATCGACATGTCGAATGACAACACCTTTAACATTATGTGGGAAAAACTCAGGTTGACTAGGCCTATAAGCCTCACAAATAAGCCTAGTAGACTTTTCTGTGATGATGCACCACCATATGCCATATGGGTTGGAAAGATGCCATATTCAACACAGGATCGACGGGCACAAAACACACCACGCTCCTACTAGGCTACACGTAGGCTACACGCTGATTATTATTAAGATATTATCATCATATGACACAATAGTGTAGGCTGAGTGTGTGCTGTGGTAAACTGGAAAATATGGGAGCATGTTAAGCTGCCGGTTTCGCAGATCATGGATGTGACATTCCGAGCTGTCTTTGACAGGTTGAAACCGAAGTGGCACTTTGAAAGCCAGCTTTAAAATTGCGTGTGTTGATACTATTAACTTAATAGCCTAGCATGGTTTAAATGCAATCTTATTAAACAATGGCGTTATCTCAATTATTATGCCGACAACTTACCGATCAACCAGCGAGGCATCTAACTTATTTTTTTGTTTATGGCAACGTGACAAGGGGGGACGATGCTTTGGCTGCTGCGCTCTGTCTTTGACATGTTGAAATATACATACTTTAAAAACATATGATGAGGTAGCCTAATAGCATGGTTTTAATGTAATCTTAATAAACAATGGCGTTATAGCCTACCCATCATTATGCGACAATTTGGAAGTCGGTAGGTATATTTTGACACAGACGTTCGTTCTCAGGGGCTGTTGTCGCATAACACAATAACTGCTCGACCGCCGGCCATGGTCATAACTACATAACACAGACCGTTCGTGCTCGGATGCAGGGGCGATTTCGTTGCATATTAAGCAATAACTCCACGACCGACGGCCATGGAGTCGTAACGAAACACAACCTCGACCCGCAGCGCATTGACCGAGGACCCTTGTTAGTACTATGGTCACAGCCCTTATAAGAACAGCCTAGCCACTCGCTATTAAGCCCAGTTGTTTGTATTAGTTTGTATTAGTTCTATGGTTTCGGAGACCAGAATGAATGGGACCCAATGGAGCTAGACACTTAAAAATCACTTTTTAAGCATACGCGTGCCTCAAAAGATCTGAAACTCAGCCGTGGGTATTTTCTATATATAGTCTTTCGAAAGCAACATCCGAATTACACAAGAAAAAATCATATACTGAGATAAAGGCACCATGAGGGGTTTTGCTCCATAGGACTCCATTCATTCTGGTCTCCGGGCCACCACGTGGACAAGGGTGGAACTGCCCCTTCAGTTCTAAATCTGCCATAGAACTAATACAAACCTGCCTCGTTTCGGCAACCGGAAATACACAGTGAAATCAACCAGTGGGATATCTGGTCTTCCTAGAGTATCTGTACTAGGGTGCTACAATGGCAGAGAGGAATAGCATCTTTACCATGCTGTTATCCTGCTAATGTGGCTGTCGGCCAGACTCACCCGTGGTCGCACTCGAGCTAGAGATATCCGTCGGCACACCTGCTATCCATAAACACTGGTTGTGGTAATAGTCTAGAAGTCTATTTCCAACCATGTCAACGGTCTCCAGATTTTTTAAAGGTAAACAACAGGAGGGGTGGAAAATGCCGGGAGCACAACATTGATCTAGGTCACTTCAAAAGCTGATGCCTCCTACGCGATCAACGTCGTTTTGCCTTCCCCTTGTCAGCAACAGTTCCAGTAATTTTGACTTAAGGAAACTTGTGCAGAGAGATGCCTTCAGTGAAGCTTGTACTTGTTGCAACCTGTACCATCTGATCCGCCACGAAACCAATATTTTCCACCGTGCATTGATTTACTAGCCATAGACGCCGCCATTGACTACTATAACTTTGTGGGTTCGTAGTTGGACTGTGTCAACCTTATGACGTCACGCATAAGACAATAAATTCGCACTACTGGACAAAATATTGCTCATTTTGAGCACATTTTAACATGACTTCCCGGATAAATGATTACACACACAATATCTTGTTTTAATCACAAAGCTTGTAATACTTTTGTAATATGCAGCACAAACTGTAAAATTCCAACAATTAATATTCGTTTCATTTCTTCTTTAAGGGCCGGTTTGATAGCCCAACGCTACCGCACTGTATTGGCCTCCGTTACATATGCACATTAATTAGTCTACACTTTTTACAACCACTGAAATCAATGTGAAAGTCAATAACAGCTATGAATAATACAGATATAGGCTACGTAAATATCTGTATTTCAGACATATTCACACGTTACATTTATGATTGTTTTTCGCAGAACTCAGCTGGCAGGTGCATACTAGAGAAAAATGGAAAAAAAAACTCCCACACACTGACCATTTCGCTGTTATCAATAGCCTCTTTCTGCAGATGGACTCTTAACTGAAAACACTCAACTACATTATAACAACCTCCCTATGACTATGCAATAACCGATTAAGACTTTGGTAGCAATAAGGTTATAGCAGAGGCTCTATGCTAAGGGGTTAATAGACAACGCTTCGGTCCTAGACCCTCATCGGGTACGCAAGACATAATCAGACACAATATAAACAAGAAGCAGTAACAAATAGTAATTTACTTACTCCCTCCACAGTGTCCTGTGCTCCAGAGACTGTGTTTGCTCCTGTGGGTAAATCCATCACACTGGTCATGAATCCACAGTGTGATGTTGCGGATGCAGACTATGCAGTCTGGGTCTTTAACCATAAAGACATCGTTACCTACTATCCACATCATCCTGAGCATCACAAGTTACGAGTTTTGTCCTCCTACAAGAGCAAAGTTAAGTTTGACGCTAGAGACCTGTCTATGGAGCTGAAGAACCTGACCAAGAATGACTGTGGACTCTTCAAAGGAATGATTAAAACGCCCGAGGACAAGACTGTTGTTGAATACAAACTTTCCGTTCTCGGTGAGTTGCAAATGTGTTTTTGCTTGTACAGATTTGTCAAATAATTGTTTTTACCAGCATGGAAACTTCTGAACTGGTGATGTTTCGCCTATTGTTGTCCACATATTGATGTTTATCATTAGTATTACCATTAAATGTAACACTCTGTTGTCAGGTTATTATTACCTCAATCAATTCTACATTTAAACCAAAAGTGCCTAAAGTGGTTCGAGTTAGCTTTATTCACTCATAATGTGACAATGTTTGATTTTACTGCACACTTGTGGTTTGAATAAGGAGGGTAACTCTTCGTCTTTGTAGTTGTGTTTTTGCAAAATAAATCACAATGATGACATTAAAGGGCCAAAGGTCTGTCTCTCCAATGGCTTGTTTACTTGTCAACATCTAGTTTATACAGTGATACGTGTGATGATCGGTTTGCTCTAGCAAGCCTGGGTCATTGATGTGGAATTGAAATTCCGCTATTGGTACTGAGGCTGGGTGGAGTAATGTGTCTTTGCTACAAAACTAAAAGAAGTACATTGGATGGAATCTCTCTCTCTCTCTCTCTCTCTCTCTCTCTCTCTCTCTCTCTCTCTCTGTGTACAGAGCCAGCTGAGAAGCCAGTCCTGACTACAGATCTTAACTGGTCCAGTGGTGACGAGTGTAACGTGACAGTGACGTGTAGAGCTGGTGACCTCTCTGTGACCTCCAGCTGCAACATCAGCACCTGCACACAGGATGGAGACTCTACTCATGGTGGCCTCAGCATCTTCACCAGGCACGGCTCCATCATCTGTAACCATAGCAACCCAGTCAGCTGGAGCCAGGATGCAGTGGACATTAGGGAACTTTGCCCACCTAAACCAAGTAAGAAACACGAGTGCAGTCCCTGTGAAATTAGTATAGAAGTTGTCCAAAAATTCACTCACCAGTTCATAGCAAAGAAATTACCTCCGCCAAGGAGGTAATGTTTTCGGTCGCGTTGGTTTGTCTGTCTGTTTGTTTGTCTGTGTGTTTGTTTGTCTGTCTGTCAGCAGCATAACTCAAAGACTAATCAATGAAAATGGACGAAACTGTCTGGGGTTGTTGCTAATGACCCCAGGAACAAGTGATGAAATTCTGGTGGTGATCCGGATCACGAACTGGAACCAGGACTTTTTGTTAGATTCTATCCAGGATAACTCAAAAACTAACCAACTGATTTGGACAAAACTTTGTGGAGTTGTTAGTAATGACCCATTATGATGGTGATCCTGGTGGAGTTTTTAAAAGATTCATCACCATTGCTGGCCTATATATCTAGACGCCCCTAGTGACCAGAAATTGAATTGCGGGCACTCAACAAAAAGAAGGCAGAAAGACTTAGTTGTAACATAGTCAAATGTTCTATCAAGCAGCTTCCTTGGCGGAGGTCTGCGCTCTCTGAGTGCTTCTATTTTCTTCTGAATTCACTGAATTGATTTGTCGCTGCATGTTCTCAAAGTGATGTCTGACGTCTAAGACAGAAAGAACAGTCTCTGAAAGTGCCATTGAAAATGAACGATTTGCATTGCCAGCAGTACTTAAGTGATTATAAAATGATGAAACGATGACACACAATGATGATTACACTTCGGAATTACAGACGTTTTAATTCAAATCTACTTTACAGATTTGTGTGGTTTGAAGCATTACATCTCCCACTTAGATTTTACCTTCATGTTACCTTCATCAAGTACCAACATGTAATTATTTTTATTTTCTTAACAGTAGCATATTTTTCTCTCTTGTGGTTTCTTTACAGAGGTAGAGTCTTTAATTGGTGACGATCCACAGAACAGTCTCATCAGTTTTGGATCAGTGATCGGTGTCATCATGATAGTGGTAGCCATTGTCATTGGAGTCCTGTACTGTCCAAAGTGTGCTAACAAGCAAGGTATGATGTTGCATATTTCCTCTCTTGTGTATTATATTGTAACAACAACAATACACGCGCGCACACACACACACACACACACACACACACACACACACACACACACACACACAGAGGTCCATGCATGTGTTTCCTCTACTGCACCACTCTATATGCATAAGGTCTTATGCTGCCTCCCTCTCACTAGAACAGGAAGTTGGGAACATATAACACCTGTGCTTGCTGCTCTTCACTGGCTCCCCTATATGTTTCAGCATACAGTTTAAGATTCTTTTATTTGTTTTTAAATATCTTCATGGTATGGTACCCTCTCACCTGTCTGACCTCTTACCAATTCACACCCCCTCCAGAGCCCTCTGGTCAGCCTGAGAACCGTACACCTGGGATTCGCAGTCCAAAGGTATGCATTATGGGTGCTTAGCTGTGTGTATATGTATGTTGTATCCTGATCTGACCTGATTGTATCCTGATCTCAGCTGTCTGTACTGTGTGCTTGATTCATTATTTATCTTGTTGATTAGGCAGGCCGACTGCTCTCAAGCAACGGTGCACCTGGGTGTGCCAGTCCAAAGGTATGTCTTTGATATGTGTGTCTGTCTCATGCTCATGCATTGAAGGGAAAGGCCTGCATGCTGTGGTCTATTAACTCTGCCTGTATTTCTAATGTCCAATGCCCTCATATCTCCCCTTTCATGTCTTGCATGTGCAGACTCCGCCATCGTTTGTGGAAGGGCAGCGTGAGGTGAGACAGCTGACACTCACAATGAATTCTAAATCAGCATTGCACATCAATTCATCCAAAAGCCACTCACTGACTTCAATGACCACCTGTTGCTTACATACCTCAAACAGAGGACATTATTTTTTATTTGAGTATTGACGTACACTCCATAGGTTGCAGCCAGTATGTAGAGGAAGGAGGGTGTGGGTTTTGTTTGAGGTGCTTGGTCTGGACTGTGCAGGATGACTCCAGGTAACATCGGTGATGTGATGTGGATGGGAGTAAGGTTGGGGGGTGTGGACGTAAACCACAGAGGAGTTCTCCAGCTCATTATGTGCATCAAAAGGCTCTTGCTTTTCCCATGCTTACCATTACCATCTCCTCTCCTTCTCTTCTATCTGTTGTGTTCAGGGTTTGCTATCATCTGGGAGCTTGCGGCAGCGCACTAATCTCCACTCCCCAAACAGCTTTGGAGTGGAGATTCCACTGGTAAGACTGGCACCCTCACAGTGATGTTATTGAACAATGGCCATCACAAATAATATTCCATTTTGTGTATATTTATTTACACAAGTGACAAGTCTGTGTCATTCAGAACATACATAGTGATGGCACATTTGATCTCTGGAAGGGTACATTTAACAGTAAGCCAAAGAAGCTGTTGATTTTCCAAAATAGGGCCAGCTGCATTGAAGGGAAAGGCCTGCATGCTGTGGTCTATCATCTCTGCTTGTATTTCTAATGTTCAATATTTCTATATTCACTATTTCTGTATTCAATATTTCTATGTTCAATATCCTCATATCCCCTATTTTTCTGTCTTGCATGTGCAGACTCCACCATCAGTTGTGAAAGGGCAGACTCCCATGCAGCGTGAGGTAAGATAGTCACACTCACAATGAATTGCAAAGCATGTTGGTAAAATAGTTAATGATGGTGTAATTTGGGTAAAAGTAAATGGATCAATCTGCTTTTATGTGTACACACGCAGACAGCACATTTTCACAGAATCTAACTGTAACACAGATATGTGTGTGTTCATTATTTTGGCGTCTATGTTAGAGCACTTTGAATTGATGCACACGTCCTAGTGTTCGTTAGTCCTTTATTTGCATACTATAATTCAAGCATACGGTATATGTTTGAAATAGGTATAACCCTGAAATCAGGGTTAGTAATGAGGGCTGGATACGTTTGTCTGCCAGGATGCATGCGGTCTCCTCTGTCTGTATTCCTGATGCTCAATGTCACCATCTGTTTCATATCTCCAGACATTATCATCTGGTTTGAAGATAAACCTTTTGAATTCCTTTGAAGAGGCTGATGGCCACGCAGGACCATGAATGGACTACAGTATGTTTAACATGACTTTATGCATGTGGCCTTGTCTGGGAAGTGGCGTACACAGGGTTTGTACATCAGTCCCCTGGTTTGTGTATGTAAGTGGTTCTCAACCTTCTTTTGCCCAAACACCCTCCTGACCTTCTCATACCTTTCTCTTTGGAAAAGTATGATTTCAAATTTCAAAAAGATCAGGAAAATATACTAAAAACAATGTGTGGTCATTTATACAGTTATCACACATTAGCATCACAGAATTTCAGCATGACACATGCATAGGTAAGGGATTGATGTATTGATACCCGAAGCTAGATTTGCTTGCAAGTGAAAAGTAGTAGGCTTACAACATCACCACACAATACAACGACAGTGACACAGACAAGACAGGAGAATAACAAAACAAACATTAACAAACAAAGATAACAAATGTTCCAAGTAGAATAAGGTAATACGGGAAATAATCTACACATCAACAAATAATAATAATAATAATAAAAATGTTAGTGCGCTTGGTGGTTGGCTGCCAGCTTATAAAAGTCAGCGCACAAAGTAGTAAACTTAAGTCTGAGTGTGCCAGAGCCCACCAAATTCAAACGATTGCGGTAGGCCTACTTGCTCTGCAAGTGTACAGCTTGACTGAGTCTGAACCCCTTCTCGACTAGGTTGCTTGTGAGGAAAGCAAGAATCAAAAGAAGCGTTCTCTCTAAGAGCAAAGCAGAGTCTGTGCGCGGCCCATATTGCTCGCCAGCCAGAGACTGTGAATATACCATTCATCTTTAATGGGACCGGTCAAGGAAGGCTGGGGTGCAATCCTCCCTTGACGTCTTTACAAAACAATGCCAAAACCGTGAGAAGGGGGTTCTCACAGCTCAATCAGTTGCATAGCCACCAGAGACGTTACCCAATAACAACTGCTTAAGTCAATGCCTTATTCTACTACATCTTCTTGTTCAAAATACCAACATCTTTTCTACTGTAGACTTAGATGCTTAAACACATACAAAAAAGAAATTCACTATCCCCCCATAACTGCCAGCCCCCTCTCCCCTTCCATGGTCATGTTGCCAGCGCCCACGTTCAGAAACGCTAGTGTATGTTTATGTTTGATGTATGATGTACTTAACCCTGTGCTGCTGTATTTAACCCTGGGCTAATGTACATCAAACCTACTTGACATCTACACTTACTGTGCTGTATATTTCCTGTGTACTTTGTATCTGCAGATGTTGTAGGCTATGATTATGTCCTCAATTGTAAGTCGCTTAGGATAAAAGCGTCTACCTCCCAAATGCAATGTAATGTAATTTAAGGATATGGCTATGTTATTCCAAATCTCTGATTTTGCCTCATTCTCTTTCCCCTACTTTTTAAAAAATGTTATATCAGACACCTCTCAGAATGTTGAGGACATTGTGAACTGATCTGTTAAGATGGTTAGACTGCCTGTGTAGCCAGAATGTGATATTGATAACATGATGATTTTAATCTATTATAATGTACGGATATTAAAGCAAACAGAAGAAGCTGTCGTGATTTTCTGAACGCTTGATAATGTTCTTGCAAGCTGATTATTAGCTTTTGTTCTTTTGAAAACAAAAAATGCTAAATGGATTTTGATTACGTTTTCCTGATTGTTTACAATACAGAAGCGTATCTGCACCTTCGTTAACATGACAATTCAAACAGGCTGATGTGGGATTTTTTTTTAGGACTAATCAAGATCACTTTCCATTCTCCAGGATGTTTTGAATAATTATTTGCCACCTTCAGTCAGGGCCCTTGAGTTTTTGTTGTTGTTGTGTTGCACTTTCAACTATAAACCACAAGAGGGTAACATTGAGCTTTGAGCAGCCGTGGTCAGGGCTCTGGCCTTCGTGGAGGTGTGTGTTGTACATGCTGTTTTACATGTTGTTCGCATTGTGTGTGTCTGTGTGTCTCTCTCTGTGTTGTACATGCTGTTTTACATGTTGGATTCTTTCTGATTTTGTCTACCATTCCTGTATTCTTTCATGTACTCTAATGATAACAAGCAGGAAGTCAAAATTTACTTCTACTTTACTTGGAATAAAGAATGCTGTGTTTCTCACCATCATTGCATGAAATTTCACTTTGTTCTGAAGTTGCTGGACTAAGGTACGTTATCACATAATATATCATGATCATAATATACACATAAAATATACAATTTATCAATGGTATAATAAATATATTTTACCCCTTTCATTATATACTACAAAATTATAGGCATTGCATTCAAGACGTTAATTACGAAACACACAAATTAAAATGGTGCACAATTCTATTTTTTCATATTTATATACAAAATACTGGTTATTGCATAGTGCAAGGTTATTATACATTAATACATTGTAACATTGCCTACAAACATGTGCGTCAATTTCTCTCAGAAGAACCAATGTCTTGTTAAAGAGGTCTGACCACACATGGACAAAAATATTGTTTTTAAATACGCCATTTTGCCGTACTGTACTCAACTTGTTGTTTGCCACAATGTTTGAAATGAACCCCAATTCGGGAAACCTTATCATGACAGAACGTGACTGGTGCACTGAATGTGGCATCATTATTTGACATGGGTCATATATGAAGAGTTCAGATGCAAACCCCCCTAACTCCATTTCTGATGACCTGTACTTCTATATTTTTAGAGAACCCCTTTGTTGGTTTGGTTTACATTCATGTACTCGATAATACATATAAATAGCTATATTACATAAATACATTAAAAAATATGCAGTTTTGATAGCTTTGTATTAAATAAAAATGAATTAGATTATTTTCTGAAAAGGCACTTAGGGGGGTTTGCATCTGAACTCTTCATATACAGCATGGCCAAGAAAAGTTCCCACCTAAAAAAGTTCACAACGTTGCATTATCTTTTAACCAAGATATTGTATGGATGGTGGTGGATTCTTAATGAGGTTGAGGTCTTAAGACTGTGGTGGCCAATCTGTGTGTAAAAATGATGCTGTATGTTCCCACTGGTGCAATGACTTGCTTCTCATTGATGAAAACAACCATACAAAAAGACTCATCACATGGTCATGAGATGCTAAGTCTGTTTGAGAAAGGTCAAATCATGCACTCTAAGAAAATTTCCCTGCAAAATAACGGCAGTTACTGGCAATTATATTTACCTGTAATTCTACTGTTATTTCACACCAAAAATCAAATACAGCTCATTGCTGTTTAATGTATCACAGTATATAACATTTTTTCAGCAGCAATTGAACTGTTAAATAACAGTACTCTACAGAAAAATAACAGTACATTTCAGTTAAAAAGTTGAATTGTACTGTGTGATGACAGGCAAATACTGGGTCATAGTTGTATTCATGAATATGGCCATGGCTACTTCCCACCCCACCCATCATTCTCCATAACTGTGGTACCCTGGCCATGTTACCACCCCACCCTCCCATCGTTCACCATGACTGGAGTGCCTTGAGCATGATACTATGGCGCAATGCTGTATTGAGAAAATGGTTTGCGGTGGTCCTTTGAAAGTGTGGGCATGAATAAAATTTCAGAGTACGAAGTGCTATGTTACAATGATAGTGTGCGAGGTGGGCTTTTTACTGTATCTCTTGATGAGCCAATGATGAATATAGCATTGGTCAGTCTTTAAAAAATTATTTTGCACCAAGTAGCACAGCAAACAAGCAGCACTACAAGCTAGCTCTCAAAGCAATGCCTAATTTGCAGCAGGCACATTATATGCAACAATGCCACAAATGATGCCACATACAGCAAGCTTTCACAAAGAGGAAAGTGTGCAAGCATGTAAGCAAGCTTGTAGGCAAGCTTGTAGGCAAACAAGTGCTATGCTGTGCCATGCAGGCCAGCCAGCAGGCAGGCAAGCAACTGAAGTGTTGATAGTCCGGATTTATATACAGGTGCAAGAGTACCATGTGACCAGAGTCATCAGGCCCTTGGCAGGTGACGCCCGTAATTGAATAATGGCATAACAGCCCTACTCAGGTGAGGCCAGGCACTGATTAGCAGATTGGTTTAGATGGGGCTGCTTGTTGCAAGAGTGTTACAAGTTCTTAAAATGTTTCAGCCATTCACACTTTCATCACTATCAAAATGCATGTGCTACTCACACTTTGCTGCATAAAGCACTTTTTAAGTATTGTAGTTTCCTTAGAAATTGTTTCATCATGCTTGATAGTATCAGATAATCTTCAACCAGTCAGAATGACTTCAGTTCTTCAGGTGGTATTGAAGTTTGATGGTGATCACGGACAAGTGGAGGATGAATGGGTTTCAATGGTGCTGCCTAAAATAACTTGTTATCATCTAGAGATGCACCGGATTCGGTTCTAGATCCGGCAGGATAATAGAGTTTTTCACAGGGTCCGGGTCCGGCAGGATCTTAAGCAGTGGATCCGGTATCCAGCATGTTACCTAAAAATCAGGGTCTGGTGCATGTCTAGCCTAGGCTTTTCAGTCTTTCACAACCCCAATCACTGCATGGAGTGAAATCCCTTTGGAAGCGGCTATTGCAGGCAGTGTGGCAATAGTTTGCGCCAACGTAATAAAAAGGGCCCACGTGTGCGAGTAGACTATATGTTTCAACCCTTTTGTAGGATCCGGTATCCGGTTCCGGATCCGGCAGGATCTTATTCAGTGGATCTGGTATCCGGCAGGATCCTAAAAGTCAGGATCCGGTGCATCTCTAGTTTTTTCCACAACGGCGAATACTGCTATTGTGCAGTACTTACTGTTTATGCTCAATATGTGACTCAAAGTAATACTTTCACAGTAGTTGTCTGTTTTTTCGAAAAACAGTAGAATGCTGTTGCAGAATTGCCGTAAATAAACAGCTATTTGTTACAGTGTGGGCATCAGCAGCCACTAAAATGCTTGATGTCTGGTTCAGTTATAGCAGGGCTATTCAAATGGATTCCCTGGGGTCAGATGCGGCCCATAGATGGCAAGGTTCTGCCACCCCCCACAAGGTCAGGACAAAATGAAAACAAATGTGTGTGCTATCTGTGGCCGTGTATTTTACATTATTACATTACATTACATTAGTATTTAGCAGACGCCTTTGTTCAAAGCGACTTACAATTAGCAATTTAAACAAGAACAGGGTAAGGCATTGCATTGTGCATTGGGATAGCATTGTCCTACAAAGAGTAAAGAAGAGGACAAAGAGACAAAGAGAGCATTAAAAAGTAGCCAAAAGTAAACAAAGACCTCAAGGTGCAGTGTACAGTTGCAACACTGACAGCATTGTCAAATTCAAGGTAATAGACGCAACATTAAATAATAGGAAGGTAACAAGGCACATTGGATAATAAGCAAGACATCTAGGCGCAGTGTACAGTTGCAACACTGGCAACAATGTCCAACACAGTGATAAAGAAAAAATAAGTAAAGGATTTAAAAGGATGTTAAAAGCAAATTAGGTACATAAAGATGTTAGGTACATAAGAGATGTTAATAGCAGTGGCTTAAGGAATAATTTGTGCATAATTTGTGATCACTAACGCTTCAGATTGGGGATTTCTCTCCTATACATTCATACGAGAGGGAAATCTTATCTAAAACAGTGTCATAAATAGACCATCCTAAGGATACTAAGAAATAGAGGATCGAATATTTGTTCTGTCTATGAAGCTATCCGCTTGTTTCGCAGCCTAACCTCAGACATTGTGCTGCTCACAGTTATACAGATTATACAGATGATCTTCAGTGGCACAAATGGCCGCATTTAATTCGTAATGCAGCTCTACCTCAGCATGTTTGACACGGACAATATAAGATCTGAAATGTCATACCACATGGTTTATCTCTCTTTTTAGTCCCCTTACTTCCGTTGACGTATCGCATGGCCTATATTTGCACATCGCTACGTGCCGTTTGGTCAGTTATTCATGCATCGTCCTCGCTCCTCAACAGACTTGCTGAGGGGAGTAAAATGTCCACACAAATCCTTTTACTTATTGGTGCTGCAATTCTTCACACAGGTAAGGGATGCATCATACATTTCAGTATGTCCTTGCATCTAAAAAAATGAAACTTAATGAAACTTTACATAATGAAACTTCACATAATGTTTCAAACTGACTTCATTTAATAACTGCTCATACTACTGTCTCAGTGTATAGTGTGTGAGAGAGTGTACTGGCATCAAAGTTGTATCTATATTTTTGTTTGTCAGCAACAGAACTGTATCTTTTGTCTATACAAGTTGTTTTGATTTTGCGATGATCCACTCTTATTCTCTTCACAGTGGCTTGTGTCCAAGAGACAGTGTTTGGTGAAGAGGGGAAATCCATCACCCTGGTCATGAATGGGGGTGATGTTGGTATAGATCTCGTTACCTGGACAATTAATGGAAAAAGTGTAGGTACAAATACAACAGATATAGTGACATATTACCCATTTTATCCTAAAGATCGCCAGTTACAGGTTTGGCCACCCTACGAGGGCAGAGTAGAGTTCAATACCAGAGACCTGTCTATGGAGTTGAAGAACCTGACGAAGAATGACACTGGACTCTACACAGGAGAGATAACATCGGAGGAGGACAAAACTGTTATTGAATACTCTCTCGTTGTTTTAGGTGAGTTGAATTGCAACTAGCTGTACGTACTTCATGTTGAGAAAGACTTAATGTCTTGATGTTTCATTTGAGGGTGGAGTTATGCTCATGAATATGTATTTGTAATAATGAATGCTTTTAAATACAGTGTATATTTTTTAAATGTTATATACATATTTAAATTCACATTTGTGTGAATGCTTTAATAATATAATTATCTATAATTATAATCATAGATAATTATAATACCTGTAGCGGTTGATGTGGCCGCAGCATCTAACTGCTGAAATGTAATGCATGCAATCTGTGCTATTGTTTCCTGGAGTATTTTTGTTTCAGTGCTATACACTGTGTGTGTGTGTGTGTGTGTGTGTGTGTGTGTGTGTGTGTGTGTGTGTGTGTGTGTGTGTGTGTGTGTGTGTGTGTGTGTGTGTGTGTGTGTGTGTGTGTGTGTGTGTGTGTGTGTGTGTGTGCGTGCGTGCGTGCAGAGCCAGTTGAGAAGCCAGTCCTGACTACACATCTTAACTGGTCCAGTGGTGACGAGTGTCAGGTGATGGTGACGTGTAGAGCTGGTGACCTCTCTGTGACCTCCAGCTGCAACATCAGCACCTGCACACAGGATGGAGACTCTACTCATGGTGGCCTCAGCATCTTCACCAGGCACGGCTCCATCATCTGTAACCATAGCAACCCAGTCAGCTGGAGCCAGGATGCTGTGGACATTGGGGACGACCTCTGCACAGCTAAACAAGGTGAAGAAAACTAATGTAGGGCTTAAATGAACACAAACACAAAACTGCGACTGGTTTAAATTTTACATTCCTTTTGACTGTCTTGTGCGTGTCTTTTCAGACCCACCAATGACCACTGCAACAGTATTTTCTGCTGTTGGAGTGACCATATTACTATTGGCCCTTCTTGGTGGCACGCTGGCATACCTAAGACATTTGAAGAAGCAAGGTAGGTTTATAGGCCTACTGTTTTTGTCTTTAAAACAAAAATTGCATTTTACAAGACAAATGTGCACATTACACAGACAGACAAACACGTGCGCATACACACACACACACACACACACACACACACACATACACACACACACACACACACACACACACACACACACAGTGAAACACATGGATCCACAGATGTTTGAAGATCAAATGTATATGATGATTTGAATCAGCACTCTTAGCTAATCCATTTTAATTGACTATTGCTCTATTGCAGGGGACCATGTGAAACATTTGTATCAGGAAGTGAATGTAAGTATTTCTTTGTCTCTTAAATCTATTTAGACATTTTTGCGGCAACTGTGACTTAATGGTTGGAGATGGGCTTTAGATCAAGGAGTTGCAGGTTCGCACGCCACCCTTCTATTCCCTACTGTACTCCATGATTGAAGTGCCCTTGAGCAAGCCATCTAACTCCACATTGCTCCAGGGACTGTAACCAATACCCTGTAAATAACTGGAAGTCACTTTGAATAAAAGTGTCAGCTAAGTGCAATGTAGAGTGTAGAGTGTAGTTTTCAAGTCACTAGATTTGTTCTTAGGTGTGCTATGTTCTGTGCCACACTTGGTCCAGGCTACATAGTAGTTTTGAAATAACTGCCGTCTCTCATGTCTGCTGTCTTGTCCACTTCCTCTCCTCCAACATGTTTAGATTTCACCCCCGTCACCATCAGATGAAGAGATGAGGCCTCCCATTGAACCCCTCTATTCATCCCCCTCAGATACCTTCCCACAGGTGATTCCCTGATACTCATAATAAATAACATAATACAAAGATATGGCGGTCCCATCATGTTGGACAAATTAAATTGAAAAAGCCAGCAGTAGATCATTGTGTCTCCCTGTCACACAAATGACATAAATGTGATGTTCTGGTTTTGTCCATTGCATTTGTGCCCAGACAATTGGTGCTGTCCTGCAGCCTCCAGATGGTGTGGGAATGGGGGAATGTGTATGTGTATGTATAGGTGTTTTGAAAGCACTTTGAGACAACTTCATAGTATCTGTATTGTATTGTATTTGGAGGTTAGGGTGCGCACATACACAAAAAAACAATAATCCAGGTGCCAGACAAAGGTTGTTGATACTGTGAGAAAGTAGTCTGCAAACTTGGTGTTAGCTACAAAAGATTGATTCTTTATTTAACAAATGGCAACATCTTGATCCATCAATGGGAACCCACCGAAAGCTGTGAATCAATGCAACAGCCCATACTTTTATGTTTCAGTCACACTACAGGTTGTAAGTGAAATATATTTAACTACAGATATGACACGCTCCTCTGTAGTATTTGAAAGTGAGGTGTAATCTGTTCATGCTGTTTTCTGATTGGTTGCTAGTCATGTGTTTGATATGCACGGTTCGAAAAAACAAAACCTTAGTACTGCTCCCTCAATACCTGAATTTCCCCCTGGGGATTAATAAAGTTACTCTACTACTCTACTCTACATTGTATCATTGACCTTAGTAGCATCCCTCTGTTTCTCCTCATGTCCTACAGGCTTCTGTGGTCGAGAGTCCAGAAGACCCTCCAGCCATCTACAGCAAGATCCAACTACACACAGGACCTGACACAGACCCCTCTCAGGCTGACCATGTCTACTCCTCCGTGGTATAGACTAACTAGATTACTTGCATTGCCTTAAGGCAACTCCACACCAACTGGGTGTCAGTATGTTCCCAAGAGCCTTTGCTTATTGGCCAGTAACACCAGCCGTCTGGTAGTCGACTGAAAACCCTCGCCAGCGAAACGTAATCAGGCACGTCAGGCACGTCGTCGTCCTCAAGTTGGAGAAAGTATGAACGGGAAAGTAATTTTGTATACAGACCTTGTGTATTTAGAATCTTTGGTGGTCTACTACCAAGGTTACTTGCAAAAAGTAGAGAGATTCGTGGCTACTTAACAGGGCCAGCCCCGACCTTTCAAAGGCGGAAGCTGCAAAGATATCCCTCCGGCGCCACTGGGGAGTGTCCACAGGGGTTGAAGTTGGCCTGATGTGTTTGCACAAGAAACTGTGTTCAATCAGGACTGTCAGGGACAGACGGGTAGATGCTTGGCTGTAGCTGATGTGGCATCAGACTACTTGCTTATAGACTGTTATGCCTCTTGTCAACTGCCAGTTTTCTGGTAGGCCTATAGCTTGACACAGCGCGACCCGGACGCCACTTCAGTTTGTTGACCTCGTGCCAATTCAAAAAAGCAAAGTGGCGGCTAAGTCGCGCTGTCGAGCTGTAGGCCTACCAGAAAAATGTCAGTGGATTATTATTTTTTTGTATTGCATTGCTTTGCATTATTTTCAAACATTGCAAATGGCATAAAGGTAATTGCATTGCCTTAAAAGGACACACAGGACAGTTTTATGGTTTCAAGAGACACAAATGTCTAAAGCAGGGATGTCAAACTCAGGCCCAGGGGCCAAATTTGGCCCGCAGAGCCATTTTATTCGCCCCGCGAGTCCATTTCAAATGTCTATTACAGTTGTAGCACACCATCAATGTATAGCGTATTATGACTTGAACATGAAATTTGCTGTGTCACAGGATGTGTAGACACATTTGAACTAACAAATATGATGGGAAAGAGTGTATGTGAAATTTAACTATGAGTATGAAGTGCATGCATGCACAATTTTAGTCCATTTTTAAAAATAATTGTGGAGTTCGGCCCGCGACTTCGTTCCAGATTTTGATTTTGGCCCTCAGTCAATTTGAGTTTGACACCCCTGGTCTAAAGCCAGTCTGTTTTGTGGTCTCCTTGAGAATAGTTGCCTTTTCTTTTTTTCTTTCTTTTACTTTTACTTGCTGCTCTGCTGATTACTGTGTGTGATATTTATATTTATTTATATTTAAGATATTTATATTTGGTGGTGTGTTTCATTGAGCTTGGACACTGTAAACAACAAACATACACTGTAACAAATAGCTGTTTATTTACGGCAATTCTGCAACAGCATTCTACTGTTTTTCGAAAAAACAGACAATTACTGTGAAAATATTACTTTGAGTCACATATTGAGCATAAACAGTAAGTACTGCACAATAGCAGTATTCGCCGTTGTGGAAAAAACTAGAGATGCACCGGATCCTGATTTTTAGGATCCTGCTGGATACCAGATCCACTGAATAAGATCCTGCCGGATCCGGAACCGGATACCGGATCCTACAAAAGGGTCGAAACATATAGTCTACTCGCACACGTGGGCCCTTTTTATTACGTTGGCGCAAACTATTTTTTAGACTCATTAGCTTATTGCCACACTGCCTGCAATAGCCGCTTCCAAAGGGATTTCACTCCATGCAGTGATTGGGGTTGTGAAAGACTGAAAAGCCTAAGCTAGACATGCACCAGACCCTGATTTTTAGGTAACATGCCGGATACCGGATCCACTGCTTAAGATCCTGCCGGACCCGGACCCTGTGAAAAACTCTATTATCCTGACGGATCCGGAACCGGAACCGGATCCGGTGCATCTCTAGAAAATAACAAGTTATTTTAGGCAGCACCATTGAAACCCATTCATCCTCCACTTGTCCGTGATCACCATCAAACTTCAATACCACCTGAAGAACTGAAGTCATTCTGACTGGTTAAAGATTATCTGATACTATCAAGCATGATGAAACAATTTCTAAGGAAACTACAATACTTAAAAAAGTGCTTGATGCAGCAAAGTGTGAGTAGCACATGCATTTTGATAGTGATGAAAGTGTGAATGGCTGAAACATTTTAAGAACTTGTAACACTCTTGCAACAAGCAGTCCCATCTAAACCAATCTGCTAATCAGTGCCTGGCCTCACCTGAGTAGGGCTGTTATGCCATTATTCAATTACGGGCGTCACCTGCCAAGGGCCTGATGACTCTGGTCACATGGTACTCTTGCACCTGTATATAAATCTGGACTATCAACACTTCAGTTGCTTGCCTGCCTGCTGGCTGGCCTGCATGGCACAGCATAGCACTTGTTTGCCTACAAGCTTGCTTACATGCTTGCACACTTTCCTCTTTGTGAAAGCTTGCTGTATGTGGCATCATTTGTGGCATTGTTGCATATAATGTGCCTGCTGCAAATTAGGCATTGCTTTGAGAGCTAGCTTGTAGTGCTGCTTGTTTGCCGTGCTACTTGGTGCAAAATATTTTTTTAAAGACTGACCAATGCTATATTCATCATTGGCTCATCAAGCGATACAGTAAAAAGCCCACCTTGCACACTATCATTGTAACATAGCACTGCATACTCTGACATTTTATTCATGCCCACACTTTCAAAGGACCACCGCAAACCATTTTCTCAATACAGCATTGCGCCATAGTATCATGCTCAAGGCACTCCAGTCATGGTGAACGATGGGAGGGTGGGGTGGTAACATGGCCAGGGTACCACAGTTATGGAGAATGATGGGTAGGGTGGGAAGTAGCCATGGCCATATTCATGAATACAACTATGACCCAGTATTTGCCTGTCATCACACAGTACAATTCAACTTTTTAACTGAAATGTACTGTTATTTTTCTGTAGAGTACTGTTATTTAACAGTTCAATTGCTGCTGAAAAAATGTTATATACTGTGAGACATTAAACAGCAATGAGCTGTAGGCCTATTTGATTTTTGGTGTGAAATAACAGTAGAATTACAGGTAAATATAATTGCCAGTAACTGCCGTTATTTTGCAGGGAAATTTTCTTAGAGTGTAGGATTAAATCAAGTATATTGTCCTTGCACCCTTTTTTCATTGACTCGATTGTTTATGTGCAGTTATGTGGATTGTTAAACTATTTTATGAAATATATATTTGTTTTATGTTTGTTGTTGTTGTTATTGTTGTATCCCTACTTTACTGTACATGCAACTTTGCATGTAAACCCATGGCTGGCAAAAGCCTAAATGCCATGGCACTCCATGGTTAATAGCAGCTTGTAATCTAGCTGTGCAAACAAAAGACCACACATGAGCTGTATGGTGAACACTCAAGAGTTCATTAGCTTGTTCCAGAAGTTTCTCTCTCATGTTGTCAGTGTCAAGATGAAACTAAAATAAGGATGGACAGAGGCCTACTGAGACCTCTTTGCTTCAGCTCATATCCCTTTTCTCGCGGTCGGCAGTTGTTTTGGGTTGATGCCTCGCAGCGAATGTCATTCGTGTTTTTAACTTCACAAGCAATACTGCAGATTGTAGGGGCACATCTTGATATTGACATGTGTTTGAACACCGTATGGGTCAGGTTGGGCTCAAAATTGTGAAAAGGGTGGTTCAGGGTGCATGGGCCATCATTTTCACACATGGAGTCCTGACCTCAACAACATTAGTCTTTGTAACCACAGAGTCTTTGTAATGCTTGTATGATAGGGAAGGCTTTGTGCAGCAGTAAGACTGACTTAATTAATGCAAAACCTAATGGAAATGATTGTTAAATTATTACTCCACATGCAGAGCTATGTCTTCTGAACACTGAATACTGTTATGTATAACAAGGAGCACAAATGGCCATGTGTAATTCCTAATGCAGCTCTACCTCAGCATGTGTTTGGCAGCTGATATGAGATCTGCAGTGTCACGTCATGTGTTTCACTTCTCTTTTTTGCTTCCTTCCTTTGCTTGACGTATCGCATGACCTATATTTGCACCTAACTATATGCCGTGTCTTCAAGTCTTACTCTCGCATTGTTCTCGCTGAACAAGTTAATTGTTAAGGGGACAGAATGCCCACACAACTCCTTTTACTTATTGTTGCTGCACTTCTTCACGCAGGTATGGTATGCATAATACTGTATCTTTCAGTGTATTTAAAAACGGACTCTTTTTAACTGACTTCATTTAATAACTGCTCATACTACTGTCTCATACTACAGTCTTGGAAATAATGCACTGGCATTTAAGTTATACTTGTACCTTTTTTTATTTTTTTATTTCTGTAACAGAACTGTGTTGTGATATTGTATAAACATGTTGTTTTGCTTTGCAATGAGCCTCTTCTATTCCCTTCACAGTGGCCTGTGTCCCAGAGACCGTTTTTGGTGAAGAGGGGAAATCCAGCACACTGGCCATGAAGGGGGGTGATGTGGATATATTACAATTCAGCTGGATCTTCAAGGAAACAGACACACACATTGTCACTTACTATCCATATTATCCTAAAGATTGCCAGTTAAGAGTTTCATCCTCCTACCAGAGTAGAGTAGAGTTCAATACCAGAGACCTGTCTATGGAGCTGAAGAACCTGACGAAGAATGACAGTGGACTCTACACAGGAGAAATGAAAATCAACACCACTAATAATGACGATGAAGATATCCAGACAGGCAATAGGAAAACATCAGAAAGCCAAACTGTAATTGTTGAATACTGTGTTGTCATTGTTGGTGAGTTGCAATGCAGGTATTATTAAATTATTTTTTATCTTTCCTATATTTCATTTGAGGGTACGTTTATATGCAAGTGAAAAGTGAAAGCGAATGTGTATGTGTGGGTAGTTAAGTTGAATGCATTTTAAAATAAGTTCACTAATTATACATTTTTTTAACCAAAACAATCTTACCACTGCAAAGTATCAAGTATTATATAGTGTTGAATTTTCTCAGCATTTAAGTTAATGGTGTCACATTATAAACCTGCATATATATAGATATGACTATAGTATCTGTAGTGGTTGGTGTGACTGTAGTGTCTTACTGTTGAAATACAATGCATCATGAAACCCCTATACCGCTATAGCACTTTTTGTTGAAGCGCTATACACTGAATGTGTGTGTGCATGGGCATGTGTGTATGTGTATCCAGTTGAGAAGCCAGTCCTGACTACACATCTTAACCGGTCCAGTGGTGACGAGTGTCAGGTGATGGTGACGTGTAGAGCTGGTGACCTCTCTGTGACCTCCAGCTGCAACATCAGCACCTGCACACAGGATGGAGACTCTACTCATGGTGGCCTCAGCATCTTCACCAGGCACGGCTCCATCATCTGTAACCATAGCAACCCAGTCAGCTGGAGGAATGCTACAGTGGACATTGGGGACCTCTGCACACCTGAACCAGGTGAGGAACATGTGTGTTAAGTTTGTGCAGGTCTTAATTTGTTACAAACATAACATTACTACAGATTTAAGTTTTACAATTGTTATGACTGTCAAAGTCTTTTCAGACCCAGCGATGACCAGTGTACCAGTCTTCACTGCTGTTGGAGTGACAACACTACTACTACTATTGGCCCTCCTTGGTGGCATCCTGGGATATGTAACATATCTAAAGAAGAAAGGTAGGATACAGCATGCATGATAATACTACTGTTTCTTAAGACCCCCCTTCCCCCGCCCCAAAATATTCCTTCTCTCTCTCTCTCTCTCACACACACACACACACACACACAAACACACACACACACACACACACACACACACACACACACACACACACACACACACACACACACACACACACACACACACACACATTTCAATTGACTATTGGTCTATTGCAGGGGGTCATGTAAAAAATGTGTATCAGGAAGTGAGTGTAAGTATTTCTTTATTGTTTCTTTATATTTGTCTTTAGTCGTCAGTTTACTTTACAACTTTACTTAAGTTGTATTAACCCCTTAAGACACGGCATTAAAAATGCTGTGTCATAGTAGTATAGTACTATAGTAATTAACTTTCAATGTCCATTACAGTGTGTCACACGTTTATACTGTTTAAGTCACTTGGTTTGGTCTTGTCTGTGCATATCTGTGCCACACTTGGGGGAGTTGGGGCTACACTTCAATGTACGGTACTTGTGAAATAATTGCTCTCTGTCATGTCGACTGTCTTGTCCACTTCCTCTCCTCTCTCACATGTTTAGTATCCACCCCCGTCACCATCAGATGAAGAGATGAGGCCTCCCTTCGCACCCCTGTATTCTTCTCCCTCAGATACCTTCCCACAGGTGAGACCCTGATAATCATAATAAACTGATTGATTGATTGATTGATTGATTGATTGATTGATTGATTGATTGATTGATTGATTGATTGATTGATTTATTGATTTTATTTTTACAATCTCAGTTCTTGAATCAAAGCAAATACATGATTTAGTTTCCAGTGAACCACACCACATACTTAACTAAAAGAAAACACAGAGTCAGGATTACACAATAAAGCCTGAGGGCTTATTTCCATTGTGATCCTTGATGTTGGACAGCAAACAACATTATACAAAGGTGTGGACTAATGAAATTCTAAAACAACCTGCAGTGTACTGTATCATCTGGCCTGACTCCCTTTCCCAAATATGACCTTAATGTGAAGTTATATTATGTTGTAGGGTCCATTCCATTATCCAAACGTCCATCCTTTCCGATTGGCTGCTAGTCATATGTTTGCCATGACCTTAATGTGAAGTTATGGGATCATTTCCATTATCTAAACTTCACTCTTTTCTGATTGGCTGCTAGTCATGCGTTTGCCATGCACTGCTTGAAAGTACAAAACTTTAGCACTACTCCATATCAATACAATAGCAACTATCATTGTATGATTGACATCAGTGAATGAGGGCTGTGAATGATTGACAGCTGTCTTTGAGGCTGTGGCTTATGTTTGAATCTTTGGGGCAGGAAATGATGGAGACAGTAGAATGCCAATGGTTAGCAAAAATCAGTTATTACTGTACATTGATCAGTGTTGGCCAAGGCAGTGTAAGAGACCATTTCAAATGAAAAGTTCTTAGCCTCCACCTCACTGACCTAAAACTGTTTCAATGGAGGCATCAGAGGATTTTACTCATAATAATCAGAGGATTTTACTCTGTATGAAATGTGTCTTCATTGATCTTATATAGCATCCCTCTGTCTCTGCTCATGCTCTACAGAATCTACAGACTTCTGTGGTCAGGAGTCCAGAAGACCCTCCAGGTATCTACAGCAAGATCCAGCCACACACAGGTCCCAACCCAGACCTCTCCCACACTGAGACTGACCATGTCTACTCCTCTGTGGTGTAGACAGACACTAGACTACCGGCATTGCCTTAGACCAGGGGTCCCCAAACCTTTTCCCTGCGCACCCCCTTGTACATTTCAATGTGGAACTTCGCGCACCCCCTAAACGAATATTTTGGTGTGCTGATGGTCACGCAAGTGTGGATTCACTGCTCATTCACTGCACATTATGCACAGTCATTTTGGGAAATCCTCTTTTCCAATACTCTTGGAGTTAAACACTTCAGATGGACCCTTTCCAGCATGTAATGCACCATACAATTAAAAACTACTGGATGTTCATTAATGCTGGATAAAAACTCACATATCTGCCATTGCTCTATTCAGAGAATCTTTGACCAAACTACTTGCATATAGGCCTATGGCACAAACAAACCAGACGCGACTAGAGTGACACCGGTGACAGAAGTTATTGACTTCGTAGGAGTCGCTGGCAACAGAAGAGACAAAAGTGATTTGAGTGACGAGGCGATTTGAACGACTATGATGCGACTTCGATGACAGCCGCCACAGCCAATAGGAATTTTGAAATGCTTGTATTCATTTTGCTTTTAATGGGCATACTCTGGGTATTTCTCAAAGTGCTTACTAGAACGAGTAACACCCATTTTTTGCGGATTTCACCAAAGAGGATCCAAGGGTGAAATCCATGAAAAATGGGCGTTACTCGTCCTAGCAAGACTAGGACACTTCACTTAGAGAAATACCCTCTGTTGCTTCCATTGCTTGTGTCGCTCTTGATATGAACACAATCCAGCGATTCTTTGTCGTTCAGGTCTCCTCTGGTGTGTTTGTGAGGCTAGACTGACACATGACAAAATGCATAGCTTTGCATTACTTTGACCCATTGCAAACTGCAGTAACATAAAGGTACTTGCATTGCCATAAAATGACAGAGGATAGTTTTGCTTATGTTTAGGTTTCACACATGTACAAATCCAGTTTGGTTTGTGGTCTTCTTTAGATCCATTTCTCTTTCATCTTACTTCTCTGTGACAACTCAGCTGTTTACTGGTGTGAGGTAAAACATTTATATTATATTTTTGATAGTGTATTTCTTTCACATTGTAAACAACATTTTTCCACCTTTTTCCATTGACTCTATTTGTTATTTATATGCAGCTCTGTGATGTTTAAACAAACTATTTCATGAAATATATTTTATTATTATTTTTGAGTGTATGTCATTTTTTTTTATTTGGTTTGATGCATTTCAACTCATAATGTCATTTATGTTTTTAACTTAACAAGCTATATTTCATATTTTAGGAGACATGGGAGCTAATGTGAACATATAAAGTTCATATATCCTCCAATCATAGTTCGTATCGAAACTAATGCCACTGTGTGCTGCTCTTATTGTTTATCTAATCAGGTAGAACAGTAAGATGATCTGCAAGTCCACTACAGTGAAACAGTATAGTCTCTAAAGGCAGGCCAGTTTATGGTGATGTGAAACTGTGTTTTTCTTTAAAAGAAGGTTCACAGTGAAGTGAAACAGCATCTCCACCAGCTACTGTCATCTGTTGTAGTGAGGAGGTATGTTACTATGTTGAACAGTGTGTTCATGTATCATAATGACATAGATACCCTGTGCCTCAGGACAGCAGGGCCTTTTTATCCCCTTAGTGCAGACAGAGCCTATGTTATTCCTTACTGTCAAAACTGTAATGGCTATGTCTTAATTTGTTAATCAAAGCTCTTGGTACTGTCATAGCAATGTTGTTGATATGATGTAGTTGAGTATTTTCAGCAAACAGTGAGTAGGCCCATCGGCAACCCCATCTGCACTAGGAGGCTACTGTGTCAAATAATCTTCAATCCACTCTGTCTGCTGAAATAAGGCTTTACTCAGCTTGTTCTTGATTCAGCAGCTGCCCCAGCATTTTTCTCATTTCAGTTTGGGTGTTTTTAAACCCACTACCATTACTAAACAAGGTGAGTTGACATTCCGGCTACAGGGATTCTAGTTGGTTATTATTACAACCAATCAAACAGGTTTTTATGCCTTTGCAGAAGTCTGTCTGTCCGCCACAGACTTTTCTTCTGCACCATAACTTTTACACTTTTAACATCCTCTAATCAGCCTTTTTGCTGCTCTTCTTTTTACCTATTTATTGCGTGAATGATATGATATGACCCCCCCAACCCCCCCCCCCCCGCATACACACACACCTCTCTCATTTACAGAAGATCAGGGCGCAGTTGTCCAACTCATAGGCTCTGTAGCCCATAGTCTCTGTAGCCCATTCTCTTCTCTCGGTTTCTAACGTATGCACCTTTTTGCAACCCATTGTGTCTCTGTCTTACAATGCTAACGTGACAAACAAAGACTCAATTAGACCACTGACCTTCTCTGTAAAACCACACGGTATTTCCGCTAGTTAATGAATAAAAAAAATGCTTGTCTGACAATAAAGCTAGGCCGCACACACACTTCCTTTCTTAGACATTTGCGAAGTGGAAAGAATTTTTAAACCTTTTAACAATGATTAATAAAGTTATAGTGATATGTCGAACAATGTTCTCTATTTGTCGTAGTCCTTGTAGTAGACTGTGAGAGGCCTTCAAGTCAGTTGAGCAGGCACCACTGAGGACAACACATCAACTGTAGAGCAGCACAGAGGATGTGAAACTGGGGAGTGAGAGTGAGAGGTGTGACACAAGTCACACGACCACTTTTTAACCCCTTAGCACAGATCCTAATTATTATATCTAATGGCTATGTCTTAATCTGTTACTCAAGACTCTCAGTAATGTCATAGCAATGATGTTATGATATAGTTGTGTATTCTCAGCAAATAGTGAATAGGCCCACCGGCGACCCCATCTGAACTAAGAGGCTACAGCCGTTGATGAAGGGTAAATGGGAACCAACACAGAAGATGTATGAAAAGACACTACGATGTCACAGATTGTCATATCTACATCAGTCCATTTTAGTTGTGCTGTGGGTCAATGTAGGCTTGTGAGAGAAAACAGGTGTAGTGCAAATGGGCGGCTTGTAGCCCGGAGACGGAAGGCCAAAGCTGAAAGCTGTACTCATGTTGTAGGCTCAGGGGTTCCCAAACTTAACCATGACAAGGCCCCCCATATACCGGTAGATTCCAGCCAAGGCCCCCCTTACATGGGTCGTGCCACACTATTTTTTTCTGTGCACCGCAGCACCTTTTGCAGCCATGGGACTCAGTGACCCACTGGGATATATGAAAAAATCTAAATAGAATAGGCCCCTATAATAAAAAAGATGATAATAGTAGTGATGTTCAGAGATGCAGCAGATAATTATAATGCTGTTCTTAACTAATGGGAATATTGTTTGTTTTATTTTTTGTTTACTTTGGTGTACAAAGTTATTACATTTATTCAATTATTTATTTGTTTTGCTATACTTTTCCTGCCAATCTGTTGCGGCCCCTCTAGCACCCTTTCATGGCCCCCCAGGAGTCCACGGCCCCCAACTTTGAAAACCACTGGTCTACAGTGTCTTAAGCAATATTCATATTGTTCTTCTTGTTTCGTTGAGCAAAGATGTAACCACACATGTTTATTATTAAGTCTTTGGTTTCTTTGCACGTCTTCTCAGTTGAATTAAAAAACTGCTGTGATATAGCCCTGCTAAAGCTGAAGGTATATGCCCCCATTTTGATGATTTTTTTTCATCAACAGACAATTAAATCAACAACAAAATGCTTGTAGGTTAAGCACTGATGTAGAAGCTTCTGGGGGAAATGAAGTAAAAACTGATGATGGACAAGGCACTGAATGATTGTCCTGCTGTTAATAGATATGTTCTCATATCTAATGAGAGTTACCTCTTAAATACACCTCTGCTTCAGACTCTGTTTAAAAGAAGACATCAAAACCAGCGGAAACACTGCATGGTTTTTAGACCAGGGCTCTAAAATTTCACTAACCCTCCAATGCCTCTTGTCCACTGCTGTTGGTAGGCCTACAGGTACAGCGTGACTTGGCCGCCACTTTTTGCTTTTCAATTGAGCTTTGTCATGCCTATTCAAAAAGCAAAAAGTGGCGGCTGAGAATCAAAAAAGTCATGTGAAGGTCTTATAACCAGGGGTGCACATAACTGGTACGCAGGTGCGCATGCGCACCAAAAATTAGCAATGCGTACTGCCACCTCGGTCACTTCAGCGCACTTGCGTACTGACTATCTCACCAGACTGTTGATGATGGTGAATGGTCAAACATGTCCAAAAAGAAACAGACAACAGTAGCCAAATCAATTTCTTTTGAGTTTCGTCAACAGCAAAGAAAATTGAGTCAGAGATTTAAAAAGCAAAACTTTCCGAGAATTGGCTCCAAGTGCCGTGGCTTGAGGCTAATGATGAGCGGACAGAAATGTAGTGCCAGTCCCTTGAAATGCGGATCGTTCCGCATGTGAAAGCATGCGTGTTGAACAGGTAGGCCTAAGGGACGCGATGTGTCCTGTTTTCTCATGAATGCCTAAAATAGACATGTCACTCGCATATCAACTGTAAATCTAACGACAGTCAGCGCGAGCGCGACCGAGTTGAGCTCCTGGCTCTCTCCTCCTCTCTCTGTCATTATGGAATTGTACCGTCTGTTAACTCCCAGAATGGACGCGCACCCCCGTAATTCTCATTAGCAACTCCGATGCATAGAAGTTAAATACTGAAAGCATGCATCCGTGCGCGTGGCTTCTTAAATGCACGCAGTTCCCGGCCAGCTCCACTTCTTAATTTCGTCAGCTTCTCCTCCCACCATATTCCAAACGGACACAGCATACAAGTTTATTCCCCCTCTGTGCATCAGTTAGCAGGCATGACGGCGAAATCGGCAAAACAGATGAAATCCAGACAATAATCACTTAACTTGAAGATGACCTGTTGACCATTTGTAGGCTAATTAATATTTAAAGAATACCAAACTAACAACAAATTTGATTAGGCTACCATGCACCAGTTGCATTAGCCTTCAAACAACATGTGTCAACGTTCGTGGTGATCATGTTTTATCCTTCGACACTGCAGATAGTAGGCCCTAGACTTTTTATTTTTATTTTTTTATTTTTTTACCGCGGATGAGGTGCGTACCAAAACATATTTGCTGGTGCGCATATGAGTAACGACCTAAAAAAGTTATGTGCACCCCTGCTTATAACTGAGGATGAACTCAAAGATGCCATTTTTTCATTTAAAAAAGGAAAAACACCAGGCCTGGATGGGCTCCCCATAGAGGTGTATCAGGTGTTTTATGAATCGATAAAAAACCCTTTACTTGAATGCTTTAATTTTTCTTACCAAAAAGGTGCACTCTCAGGCACACAAAAGCAAAGTGTAATTTCTTTGTTGCTGAAGCAGGATCCGAGTGGAAAATATAAAGACCCCACTCATTTGAAAAACTGGAGACCACTCACCTTACAAGGGTATGACTCTAAAATATTGGCAAAATGTATCGCCACACGAATAAAAAAGGTACTACCACAAATAATACACAATGATCAAACAGGTTTCATACAAGGGCGGAATATATCAAATAGTATTAGACAGATATTAGAAACAATTGAACATTATGACCAAACAAATAAAGCTGGACTAATTTTCATTGCTGATTTTGAGAAAGCATTTGATACAATTAGCTGGAGTTTTATTAATAGATGTTTACAGTATTTCAATTTTGGAGAATCTCTTATAGAGTGGGTCAAAATAATGTATGAAGGCTCTGTTTGTAAGGTACTAAATAATGGACATTTCACTAAACCAATACCGATAAGAAGGGGAGTTAAACAAGGCTGCCCTTTATCCCCCTACCTTTTCATCATTGCAATCGAGATCTTGGCAATGAAAATAAGATCTAATAAACAGATAAAAGGTTTGGATTTAAACGGCATTAATAATAAAGTGTGCATGTATGCAGATGATTCCAGTTTTATGATGGAACCAGATAATGCATCACTTCATAATCTCATTATTGATTTGAATAACTTTTCCAAGATATCAGGGCTCAAGCCAAATTATGAGAAATGTCGTATACTGAGACTGGGCTATCTGAAGAATAGTGATTTCCATCTCCCTTATGATCTTCCAGTGGAATGGGTGGATGGGGCCGTTAATATTCTCGGTATCCACATACCACATAATATTTCAGATATATCTATGATTAACTACAAAATTAAACTGAGTAGGATTTGTGCTATTTTACAGCCATGACAAAGCAAAAATCTGACTATTTATGGTAAAGCAACTCTGATCAATTCTTTAGTCGTGTCTCAATTTACTTATTTGATGTCAGCACTTCCCTCACCACCTGATGTTTTCTTTAAAGAATATGAACAACAAATATTTAAGTTTATTTGGAATGGTAAAAAGGACAAAGTTAGACGAGCGTATCTTTACAATGACTATGAAGCAGGGGGGATACAACTTTTGAACCTGAAGTCAATGAACAAAACAATAAAAGCGTCTCTCATACAAAAAATGTATTTCAACCCAGACTGGTTTTCAAGTAAGCTACTGGAAAGCATTCACCCAATGTTTGAGAAAAAACTCTATCCATTTTTGCAGATAAGCCCAGCACATTTCAAAATCGAACGCATTATTAAGAAAGGCTCCACCTTTTTAATGGAAGCAATACAAAGCTGGCTACATTTTCAGTTCTACCCACCAGAAACAGCAGAAGAAATATTACAACAAATGCTGTGGTTCAATTCAAATATAGTGAGTGGAGGGCAGGTAATGTTTTTAAAACATATGTTTAAGAAAGGAATTCTCTTTGTGAAAGACATAGTAAATGATAAATGTGAAATCCTCTCATACAGACAACTAAAACATAAGTACGGGCAGGTGTGTACCATACAAGAATACAATCAACTAACGGCATCCGTGCCTTTAAACTGGAAACAAAAAATAAAATCTGGCTGTAGTGATCATTTAGTATGTCGACCAAATATAAAACAAAACAGATGGTTAAACAGAACCAAAATTAACAAGGAAATATACAAGTTTTACCTACAAACTGATAAATTGGTGGAGTATCCATGGAAAATATTTGACAGTTGGGAAAAAATGATAGATCGTCCACTTCCATGGAAACAAATATTTAATAATCTATACAAAACATCATTAGATATAAAAATACGATTTTTTCAATATAAATTGATTTTCAAATATTTAAACACTAAAAAAATGCTGCATATCTGGGGTATTGAAAAAAATCCATTCTGTCGATTTTGTTCAGAAGAAGAGGAGACAACACAACATTTACTTTGGTACTGCCCTTCAACTGCTATATTCTGGCTTGAAGTTGAAAATTGGTTGCTAAAGTATAATATAAGCTTGCATTTAGATCTCCCTACTATACTCCTAGGTGACTTGGCAAGCGAAAACCAGGGATTGCAAAATATTATTCTTTTGTTGGGCAAAGTGTTCATACATAGAACAATGGATATAAAGACATTGACTATAAGAGCTTTTAAAAATTATATCAAACACTACTGTAAAATAGAATGTGTAATGGCTAATGAGACAGGAATGGTGAGCTATGCAAATAGATGGTTAGAATTAAAAGATGGCGAAGGTTGGCCTTAGGGTCTGTTTTGTTATTTAATGTAATATTTCTCATTGCATCAGGATAAAATGTAAACTGTAACTTCATCCCCTGGGGAGGGTGGGGGGGTTATATGAGGGTGGTGGGTGGGCACTAAATATACAGTCTGACATTTTTGGGGGACTTCAGATTTGAATAGTTTGTTTCTTTCTTATTTTTTTCTTTTTACTATTGTCCTTCTTTGTTGTTAAACCTATGTTTTGTTTATTGTATTGTTTTATTAAAAAAGAAAGGTAAATGCAAATATATTTAAAAGAAAGAAGAAAAAAAAAAGAATGAAAGACAAAAAATTAGGTCCCCCATAAGGGGGGGGGGGGGGGTTTGGGTTTAGAAAAAAAAAAAAAAAAAAAAAAAAAAAGTGGCGGCTGAGTTGCACTTTGTTGAGCTTTTGGCCTTCCAGAAAACTGGCAGTGGAAAAGAGGCATACCTGCCCCAATACTACCCTACAAAATGCAGGTTCATTGCTGTAAAATGTAGGCAAATGGTACATTTTAAGCAAGTGCCCCTGACCTGCACTATACAGAAAACAAAGAAACACAAAATCCAAAAAAAGAGATCAGAAAAACAAGCACAAGATACAAACAAGAATAAACTAAACAATATCTGAGAAAGTGGTTGTCTGTCATTTGTTCTGTGTGCATGTGACACACATACAGGGGGTTAGTGAAATTTTAGAGCCTGGTCTAAAACCACACAGTGTTTCCGCTGGTTTCAATGTCTTCTTTTAAACAGAGCTTTGAGTCTGTTTTAAGATGCTACCTCGCCTCACACATGCAAAGCTGCACATATCTGATGTTTGAAAGTGTGTCAAGGCAAGTTAAGAAATACCCCACCACATTGGTGTATCGTGGCACAGATAATAAAAAAGTCAAAGCCTAAATATGTTTTTACCGTATGATGTTGCCCTCCAACATCCTGTATCATATACGGACCATTTGGATGCAGGTTCAAATTCAGTCTGACAAACCTTAACTGTCAAAACGTTTAAATAACTGTTAGTTTTAAAGGTTAAATAGGCCTAACTATTCCCTACTCTTTCTTTACTGCTGCTTCAAATTTCCAAATCAACAATGTGGGTGGTTTAAACTTACCAAATCAAACCACAAATACAAAGACAGATAATACAGATAAAACCACACAGCCCCGCAGTGTTCTTTGGTTCTATTGGATCTCAAATGACTTTCACAGTGCGTTAGCATGGCACACATGAACACCACTGTTGCGTAAGTCCCTCTGGTGGACAAATCATGACAATGGAATTCTCATACAAAATAAATAAATAAAATAAAAATCAAGGCCCTCTTCATAACTGCAAAACAAACTGAGGTTACTACATTTGCTTTAAATATTTCATTTTAATGCAAAACATTTAAAATGTACTGTAGGTTGTTATGCAAAATAGGGTCAATGTAGGAACAGTTGTGTTGATAAATTCTGGCCTACAGTGTAATGGTTTCCCTCACTTTAAAACGTGGTGGTGGGATCATTTTAGAATTCACTGAAACAAATAACAGACTAATAAACTACAATGTAAAAAAATATATATAGTTCCTCGAAGAACTCTCAGCTGCCACTGTGGAAGAGCCCAGTAGTCTCCTATCATTTTCCCCAAGGGCCAAATTATGTGGCGCAAATCAGGCTAAGGGCCAAACAAATCTCTGACCCTATCAGAGAGAGTAGAGAGAGAGGTTCCATTGGCCCATTGTTTCCTGGTTCTATTATGGCCCCCCTTAGGCAGACCTAGGCAGACCTAAGGACTGTTCTATTCATTGTAGGAGCATTATGACACGGCCCTTTAGGCAGACCGGAACCTGGTCGCGTTAGGTGCCCATAGAAACCTATTATGTTGGCATATCTCTATATACTTAAAGAATCTCTGACCCTATGGCCACAGATAGCACACATACTGTATATGTTTTCATTTGTTCCAACCTCATGGTGGGCCAAATATTTGCCATGCCGGGGCCGGATCTGGCCCTCGGGCCACCATTTGGAGAACACAGCCCTAAAGGTTCTTTGATGAACCCATAGTAGGTGCTTTGGAGTATGGTTTCCCAGGCTGTCTGAATTTCTAGTTCTAAAATAGAATGAGTGTGAGGTGCTTACTCCAATAGACAAAAGCACCCCAGTTTTTACTGCTGTGAAACGACAGCAGGAAATGTGGTGGCGGGCCATGTTTCTCACGGTACATTCTCTAACTCCTTTCACTTCTCTCCTTTGTTCAGTATTGTAGGCTATACTCACTAGCCCCTCTCGCATCTCTCCTCTGGTCGCTACATCAGGGGCTGAAATATGGTGAACTGTGCACTCCTGCTGATACTGCAAGTCCTCGGCCTTCACACAGGTAAAATGCGAAGTTACTGCTTTGAAAAAATGTATTGTACTGTATTTATCAACATGTTTTAAAACAATGTATTACATATTGAACACTTGCCTTTTGCTGTGCTTGTATCTACTATCTCATATAATTTATTTTAAGTTTAGCCTAATGAAGTGTATGCAACAGCTAATGAAAGCCAGAAGAATGACATGGTAACAAAAACTAATGATGACGTTACTGGTGACCCTATAAATGTATTTCCTGGTCTTACTGAGCTGTCAATGGGGGCGGCCTTGGCCCAATGGATAGGGAGGTGGACTTAAGATCAGAGGGTTGCAGGTTTAGATCCTATTCATACCTCTCGCTACACCTCTATCCATGGCTGAAGTGCCCTTGAGAAAGGCACCTAACCCCACTTTGCTCCAGGGACTGTAACTGTAAATTACTGTAAGTCGCTTTGGATGAAAGCGTCAGCTAAGTGAAATGTAATGTAATGTAATGTCTTCACAGTGGCCTGTGTCCCAGATATATTGTTTGCAGCAGAAGGTAACTCCATCAGACTGGTCATGAATGGACATCGCATTGTGGACAAAGATTACGTGTGCTGGACTTTTAATGAAAGAGACATCGTTACATATTATCCACGTTATCCTAAAAACCGCAAGTTACGAGTTTGGTCCTCCTACCAGAGCAGAGTAGAGTTCAATACCAGAGACCTGTCTATGGAGCTGAAGAACCTGAAGAAGAATGACACTGGACTCTACACAGGAGAGGTGAAAACACCAGAGGACAAAACTATTCTTGAATACTCGCTCTTTGTTTTTGGTGAGTTGTTGTTGCGTTATTTTACATATTAATTCAATATAAAGAATTAATATAATACAGTACATTCAAATAAGAGCAATGATACATGTATGACAGTCTAAAAAAGTAACATGGATGTTTGTTTCCAGAGCCAGTTGAGAAGCCAGTCCTGACTACACATCTTAACTGGTCCAGTGGTGACGAGTGTCAGGTGATGGTGACGTGTAGAGCTGGTGACCTCTCTGTGACCTCCAGCTGCAACATCAGCACCTGCACACAGGATGGAGACTCTACTCATGGTGGCCTCAGCATCTTCACCAGGCACGGCTCCATCATCTGTAACCATAGCAACCCAGTCAGCTGGAGCCAGGATGCCGTGGACATTGGGGACCTCTGCCCACCTGAACCAGGTGAGGAACTCACATGTTAACTATTGTACGTATATCAGGTCTTCAATAAGAACATGGTGAGGGACACATTTGGAAATGAGTGTGCAGGTCTTGTTATAAGCAAAAAGATGTAAATTGACGCAACAGGATTTACATTCCTTGTGGCTGTTAAATTGTTTTCACAGACCCAACGATGACCATTGTGACAATCTGTGCAGTCGTTGGAGGAATCTTACTGCTAATAGCCCTTCTTGGTGGTTTCCTGGCATATGTAAGAAGGTACAGTGCAGCGTTACTGTTAAAAAAAACAATTGCCCCATTTTCCGTATTATATTGTACAATTATCTAAAGTATAACACACTCATGATAATATGAGAGAGAGAGAGAGAGAGAGAGAGAGAGAGAGAGAGAGAGAGAGAGAGAGAGAGAGAGAGAGAGAGAGGAAAACAAAAGAGTGAGAGCGTGAGAGCGAAAGAGGCAGAGAGAAGGCTTGCTTATTTGTTAACAAACCACATATGCTTCTGCTGCGGTTATTTTGATCTCGTTGCTCATCTGCTGACGTCTTCTCATCTCTAATTCTGTCCATGGTTTTGCAATAGAGTCCATCTCCAAACGACATCAGTCTACATGGGTAAGTGTGTCTTAAAGTGACACTGTGTGAGATTTTTAGTTGTTTATTTCCAGAATTCATGCTGCTCATTCTCTAATGTTACCTTTTTTCATGAATACTTACCACCACCATAAAATTCTAAGTATTCATTATGACTGGGAAAATTGCACTTTTCATACATGAAAAGGGGGATCTTCACCATGGTCCGCCATTTTGAATGTCCAAAAATAGCCATTTTTAGCTGCAAAAATGACTCTACTAGGATCATACTAAAAAATATTTGTTTATTACTTAGAAATCTTTCATGTAAAGATCAAATTTGGCAATTGGCAGCCCAGTTTCAATGAGCAGCATTGTTGCAGTCCCCTTTTTGACCATTTCCTGCACAGTGTCCCTTTAGCTGTTTCACAAGTTTCATTGCAAGTAAAGTTATCAAGCAAGTTAAAGCAAAGAGTTGTGTTTAAAAGACAGGAAGTAGTTGTGGGACTTTTGTCTTATGTTATGTTTTCTGATGTGCATTTGCATGACTTTGTTTTGTCTCATCTTCTAGACAATCTTCAACACAGAGGGGGTTTCAGACGAGTTTGACTGAGGTTGTCCACACCCTACCTCCAGACAAGGATTAAATCATTTTGTCATTCCATGTAAATATGCTAAATATGAATATAGCGTACTATAGCATTGGCTGTGGAATATGAAGTGATGTTTAAAGCAATAAAGACAATGATGAATTAGTTTTACTGTGTTTAAGTTGTTTTTTCTTCTATAAATCATGTCCTTTCTTACTCGCATCAATACTAACAGCCCCAAAAAGGGGCTAACCCAGTGTGGGGTCATCTGGAATTCAAATGGGGTCGCCTGAAACGTCTAGGTTTGAAAAAAAAAGAACACTGATAAATATTACTAATTAGAATAACACAACAATGACTAATTCATATTCTGATTAAAACACTGCATACAACCTTAGATTTTCATACATATCTATACATTTATTAGCCTACAAGTTAACTGAGTTGTAGTTTTTTTTTTGGCGTGAAAAAATGTGTATGGTGTCCCCAGAAATCTGGGATGTCGAAATGTGGTCCCGAGCCAAAAGAGGTTGGCGACCACTGGGCTAACCACACAGCATACTCAACAGAGGGTTACTGCACTTCACTGGCATTGCCATCATATTAGATAGGCATTGCATTGATATAAATAATGGTATGTGATGGTTGTTATTGAAGTGGTGTAAAGGCACAACACCTCCACCTACAGGTGAAGAAGTGTTACTACATGAGCTGCATTGAAGACTGTGAAGTCCTTGTGTCCACTGATGGAGGGGGAATCATTGGCTGACTGTCTATTCTCCAACAGAACAGAGTGCAGAGAGCCCACCACCACGTTTTAAACAGCGTGCTGTTCAGGTGACTTTAAAAACATGTACTGCTATTTCCGCTGTGCGTGAGCCACAGGTTGCACAACCTGACCATTTGCCTGGTTACCACCAGAGCTAAGTGAGATACAGATCGAAACAATAGTGTAGAACCAACGGCAGCATGGGAGTTTCCAGGCTACCTGACCATATAGAGCATGGATTTGGTGACCATCGGTCTTCCATCACATTATTATTAGTGTGTTTACTTTGTAATGAATTATTGTGTAGGGCCTATGGTTCTGTTTGCCTTCTTCTGTTGTCTTTTCACTGTATAGAACATTTTCTAGACCACAAGATTAAGATGACTGTATCCAAGTGCTGTGAAACCTACTACAGGAAATGTGGTGGGCCATGCAGCTTCTATCAGAGAGAAGACAGGAAGAGAACAGCATGTAGGCCCCCACTACCTTTCGTTTGTAGTCTCTGACCTCTCTCCTCTCTTCTCCTCTCTTCTGTTCAGCAGTGGCTGAAACTATGGTGGACTTCTTTTCACTGCTATTGCAAGTCCTCAGTCTTCACACAGGTAAAAACAAACAATTTACTCATCATTCTGTTTCTCACATAAAAATCTTAATAATAGGCTGGCGCACACAGTGCACTGCATGTACATAGAATGTATTTGCATAAAATGTCTGTCATTTCCCATTTCTGAAAATGCAAAGTAGCAAACATTTATAACATTTACTCGAAATATTGTTAAAGATTTATTTGGTACATATATCCACATTAACATTTGCCACTTTGCTATGTTTGGACCTTGCAAAAAATTAACTTTACCGGTACAATGTACCACACACAAAAGGAGCGGTCTAGCAGGTGCAATGGATTATAGGAAATGCATCTGTTTAAAGGACTTACACATCATATTCTTAAAGTGGTAAAGTGATACTGTCCCGTTTTTGGAAATAAGCTTATTTTACGCCTCCCCTACACTCTTAGAAAAAGGGGTTCTTTGGGGTGCCATATAGAACCATGGGTGTTCAAGTGGGGGACAATAGAACCTTTTCCACGGCAAAGGTGCTATTTTAGGCACCTGAATATTTATTTGATTTCCAACGAACCTTTTCCAACGGCAAGATTCACTTCAGGTGTTAATCGGTAAGTGACAACAAATTTTGTCCTTCTGTGTCATTTCTTAGTAAAAACAAAGTGACATAGGCCCACATTAAATGGTGTTTCCCTTTTAATAACGTGTAAGGGCGTGTCTTTCAGCGTAAGCTTTCATTGGTTTTCAACATTAAGCGGCGTTAACGTTGTGAACGCCCACCACTCTGTTATTATTGTCTTAGCTAGCGTAATGAAAATCTTGTTCGCTAGCATTTTAAAAAGGATACAGATCAAAGTCAACATTTGTGATTACAACAGGGAGTATCATACATATTGTGTATCATTTGTTTTCGTGGTGTATATGTTTTAGAGGGTGCAAAGGCCAAGTTGCCACAAACTACCGTAGCCAAATCTTGACTTTAGAGTGGCGATGACAGGCCCATTGGCTAGCAAGTTTACCATTGAAACCAATGATACAGTGTTTGAAACGCTTGTTCTTGAGAATTCAGATGCAGCCTGGCATTAAATGGGTCACGAATAGTTACATATTATATTCCATGTTTACAAAGCCACCAACAAATGCAGCTTTACTGTGTGACTGTGAACGTTGTATTGGCAGTGCCTTTACGGAGACACTGGCTTCTTCCCAGACTAATCAGTGGGGGCACTTACTGGTAGGCCTATTCGCCTTTCGAAAAAAGATCAATTCGTAAGGGGGTCAACTCTTTTAAATGATGTGTACAGGAGCAGACCTGCTTTTATGGACGGGAATATCGTAGCTGCGTTTGCGTGGCCTATCTTGCTATTAGTCGAGTGGTCTTACCCTGTACTGCTGTTGCGCTAATAAACAAGTTGTTATTTACCTCTTCACTTAACCTAACTTATCCTGAACCAGCTTTGTAGTATAGGTCCCTGGACTGGAGTCCTCATGTTCTTAAGAAACGGAGGGCTCCGGTCTCTTCTATTAGATGATTTAGGTACCACTTAAATTAACCTGGTTTACTTCTGAACCAACTTATAGCCCCCAGGTGGTGACACAAAATAACAAAATGAGGTCTGTAAATGCTGCACCTAGTGCTGTGAGTAGATTCAGGATTTTGAGTAGGCCTACTTTCACAAATGTGTGGTGTATGTGTGTGTGTGTGTGTGTGTGTGTGTGTGTGTGTGTTTGTGTTTGTGTGTGTCTCTGTGTGTTTGTGTGTGTCTCTGTGTGTTTGTTTTCCAGGAAATATGGCCGATACCACCTTTGGCTGGTCCACCTTTGAAGTATGTCGTTGGCTGGAGCTGAATGGGTTAAGTGAAGCCAAAGACATCTTTATCGGTAACACACCCAACTTTTTGTAATGATGGAGCGTTTTTTTCTCGATGTGGTTTTTGCAGTGTTGTCAAGTTCACCATACCAAAATATCTTAGCCATCTACAGCTCACGCACCAACACCAACCTGATTTTCGAGCGAAATGTATTATTGATGGATGCAGAAAAAGCTACAAAAGTGTAGGAGCACTGAGGATGCATGTATACAGACTCCATCGGCAGTACCTGCAAGCCAAACCTCAAGACCAAATAGATTCCGAAAATGAAGACGACTCTGAGGATGACCCAAATATAGACGAACATAATGTGGAAGAACCTCTGCCTAGACATAGTTTAGAGACACTATTGTCTGGGTTACAAAAGCATGTGGCACTATTCATTCTGAACCTCCAAGAAAAGCATCTTCTCCCAAAATTGACACAAGACACCATTGTAATTTATTCTAAATTTTTTCCAGGAATAATATGCAAGCATCATTAAATTTCATTTAGAAAAATTAGGCCTTACTGTCGAAGACAATGAGTTAACCCATCTATTGTCAGATACAAGATTATTTGACCGAACGTTTGAATTTGTACAATCTGAGTACAAATTACTCCAATTTGCGGCCACAGATTTAAACATGATAGCTCCAGTACAGTATGTGTTGGGAGTCAATGAGAGGGGCTCCCCTGAGACTTGCCAGTACATTCCAATTAAGGCATTATTACAACTGATTTTGTCCAAAGATGATATCTTTGAAAATGTAAGGCATGGTAGAGATTGTGAAGGCTTCTTAAATTACTTTACAGACGGCAAGATTTTCCAAAATTCCCCATTCAATGGCGACCAAAATCTAATTAGGCTGCATTTTTATACAGACGAGGTGGAGATCGTGAACCCTCTTGGAAGTAACAAAGCCATCCACAAAATATGTGCTTTCTATTTTTTCATTGGAAACATTGAAACAAAATACCAGACACAGCTTAGACACATCCATTTGTCCAGATTTGTGAGGCACCAGCTACTGAGAAAGTACACGTATGGGGATATACTGGATCCCTTAGTCAGAGACCTTCAACGTCTCTATAGAGATGGCTTCACAGTTAACAACAATGGTGAACATCATTTCCAGGGCAGTGCTGGCTACAGTATCAGCTGACAATCTCTTGGCAGGGTTTTTGTGTAGCTTTAGCCATGGCCGTGTGTGCCGTTACTGTATGATTGACCATTCTGACATTGAAAACAAGCTCTCAGAAGATGAAGTCACCATCAGATCTCATGATACACACCTACCACTTGCAAGCTCTTAGGGAAAATCCTGACATATCCAAACAAACATATGGTGTTGTTAGTGACTGCCCCTTCAGTGCTCTTGAGTACTTTGATATGTCTTCATGTTTTCCCCCTGATGTGATGCACGACTTTTTAGAAGGTGCTATCCCTCAAGTGCTGTCCAAACTTTTTGTCAGCCTACATGAAGAGAAAATTATTTCTCTGGACAACATCTGCGATGAAATTGAAGCATTTGAATTTGGAAAAAATGACAGGGGAAATAAACCACAAAAAATAAACAAACACTCAATCAGACAGGGACGCCTACCAGGTTCTGCAAGTGAGAGATGGTGCCTTTTTCGCCTCCTCCTTTTATCATTGGCCATCTTATTCCAGAGGGAAGTAGTGGGAGCACAACCTTTTATGTTGAGGTTGGAGATAATCCTTCCTCCATTATAAGAGCATTCTTCATTACCTGTCCCTCGTCATCAGACACTTCCTTTCCCTATTCCATTTACTTCTCCCAGGAAAATTAACCCCAAAACTTTACTGTCTAATTCAACACCCACGGCTCATCAAAAAAATGTGGACCTCTCAGACTATTCTGCTGTAGTCCTATGTGATTTGAGGGAAAACATCAGTACTTCAAAAGACTGGCCCGAAATACCTTCCGTTTAAAAAACATCTGTGTCACACTGGCCAAACGTCAGCAGCTACGGCAATGCTAGGAGTTGATGTCTGCACGTCCTCAGGCAGGATGAATACACTGAGAAACAATGTTCTCGTCCAGTGAGGTCTCTTTCACAGCAGATCTGTTTAGGCCTTGTACAGAGATTCACTTCAGGAAACATTTAAAAGGATGAGTTTTGGTGGTCAACATACTATGCGTGGACAATGTTAGCCTATATTGTCAACAATGGTTTTGTGCTGGGTGTAGTTGAAGAGAATATCCCATTTTTTTTGAGAATCAGGAAGAGACAACGCTTCAGATGCACCTTGTTTTCAGAAATGTTGATCCCCTCTCAGTACAATCACCATGCATTCATATGAGGTCATAGATGATGGAGGTCAATGGATCATCACCCAACTTGGTGAACAAAAGGACTATCACTCCCTTGATCTTTATGTCTTTGACAATAAAACTGCCACTAGCCTTCACCATGCTGTGTATAAAAGGTACATGAACATGCATAAACAGCCATGCTGGTTACATGACAGTTAACTTAAAAATAGGGCAGAAAACAAGATCAGTAACTTGTGCGCTTCCTATGGCCAGAGATCATTCCTTCACACTTACACCAAAACATTTAATGGCACCACTGATGTCTTCTTTTTTATAAACATCTTTGCTAATGTATCTGTATATGTTTGTGTGTGTGTCTGTGTTTTCTCTCCCTAGATGAGGATATTGATGGGGAAACCCTTTTGGGTTTAACAGAGAATATGGTGGCACGCCTCTTCCCAAAACTAAAACAGCAAGTCAAATTTTTATCAGAATTGGAAAAAATTAAACACAACGTTCTGCCAAAACGGTATGTACAATAGCATTCTTATTCTCAAAAGTTGTTTTGCTTGAAGATGCATATGCTGTAGTTGTTTGTAAAATTATGTTGCCATGTTTCTTCAGTTAGTAACCTGACCAAGTCATATTTTTTCCGCATTGCTTGTTCATATACTGTATGTATCTACTTTGAATGTAATAAGTTATGGCTGTCTTAATGTTTCTGCTTTTTTTCTTCTTCTTTTCAAAATCAGAAATGATAATCCCCCAGTCAACTCAGCAATTACCACTACGACAACACCAGTCCAAACACCAACCACTGCCTGGCCAACTGTTTACACCCTCCCCACTTTAAGCCCAGAGGTCAGGGAGGCGCTGGCCAAGAGAGATCCTGCTTTCTACAAAAAAGACAAATCGCATATAAGAACGGCTCTAATCACATTGTTATTTGATGACATAACGCGATATACTTGGTAAATACAGCAATGTGCAATCCTTATAATACCAAGCTCATGTCAAATATGTTGTAGATGACCCTTTTCCCCACTATACTTTTTGCTATACTCAGATTTTTGCTATATGTTTACTGCAATGTGCAATAATGTTTATTAACTCTTTGTGTATGTCTTGTATCTACAGTATGTCTTGTATGTATCTATGTATCTATGTAAGCTGTCAGACACCTTCATTTCCCTCGGGATTAATACATCTGCTCTACTCTATTCTACACAGGTATTCGAGTCACAAGATGGATAGTGATGTCCTGGGCACCTTAATATCCAGGCATCCATTTTAGAAGTCTCTCTGGATTTGTAAGTAGTACTAAACATTACACTCATTCTCATTATTGTTATATCTCACTTTTGTTTTGCTTATTATTGTTGTAGTGAGTGCTGGGTGGTATTAGTACATGGGTTCCCAAACATTTTTCCTTGTGCACCTATTGCACACTTTAATGAAAGATGTCCTCAAGTGTGTTAAATTTCGATGGGTTCGGGTTTATTTACATTCTTCACAGGACAAACATACAGCGCTACGGCATAACCGCTGCCTTCAGTTCAACACAACTGTCACAGTTTCGTTCTATTCTATTTCGTTCGACCTAGTTACTGGGCTACTCAGATCATTGACTGGTCCTATGATGCCATCTACTGGCCAAAACGTGCAACAGCACTATTAAACTAAAACACACAACTACACACAACTTCTGACAGGGCAACAAAAAGACAAAGAAGGAGAATAAGGGAATAATAAGGCAATAACAAAAAGACAAAAATGGGGGGTCCACTACACACCCCCCTTGGACATTAAAATGAGGTTCGCTGATTGCAACTCAATTATGGCTACACTACGCAAGTCATCGCACATTAGGTAGAGTCATTTTGGGGAATTTCTCATTTCCAATAGATCTGATGTTTTTTCTGCTGCCATTACAATGGATGCTTCCATCGTACAATTCACCATACAATAACATCTGCTTTTGTATTCCAAGGAAACCCTGTTGGAGTGCCTTAAAAATAAATTAAAAAAAGAGCGGAGGACCCTCGTACACATGGACAAAGTGTTAGAGATGAGGCAGAAATATGGCAAGAGGCATCAGACAACATCACCAGATGGGGGAAACCACTGCTGTCTCAAAAGAAAACAACAAGTAAATTGCAGCCACAGTTTTGTTTTGTATAGTGTTTCCTATAGCAGTTCATTATTACTGTTTGTTTGTTTGTTTGTTTTGTTTTGTATTTTGTTCTTCATCTTATTGATTACTGTTCTTTTGGTCATTCACGTCTTAGCTCACAACAGAAGTAGTGGAAGGGGAAGATGACCAAAGCATCTCTGAACACCTGAAGGCCATTGATGCAGAGCTTAAGAAGATCAGGCCAAACTTCACTAACATTGAGTGGAGGATGGAGAGGACGCTACACACCAGAACACCGCTGTATAAATCTTCCTCTGCATCAGACTTCTTCCAGCAGTTCCCCTTCCTAAAACACCCACGACTGGTAAGCTCCCATTACTTGGATTGTCTGGGCTCTAAATTAACTTTTTTCCTCACCAGCTAAAATGACTTGTAGATACTGATTGTACTTGCCAAACACATACTCACTAATGGGCCAAAGAGGCTTATATGTTATTCCACCAGCCAAACGAAATTTTTACCAGCATTTGGCCGGTTGGCTGGTGTTAACTGATTGTCAGTTAAAACAGCTGGACAACTGGAAATACAAAAAAGCCTTCTTCTCTTTCCAGCTACTTCACGAAATGCGACTGCGGTTTGGTCACGACCTGGACTCCCTCTTCGGCACATTCATCGAGGAAGCAGCGGAGAAGATTGTGGGGGCTTCCAAGGGCCCCCTGAAAGCAGCCATATTGCCGCCTGATCGAGTCATATCACCATGTAAGGAAGTTATGCTTTATATTCCAATTAAAGTTTTCATTTGTAAAAAGCCTAGCTGATGAAATGCCAAGTCATGTCTAATTACGTTTGTCATATTTAATTATTTCCAGGTATGCGGACCAATGCGGCTGTACTGCTCCTCCCGACCTTAATGAAGGAGAACGCAAAATATTTGTTCTGCTTCAATGAAGTAAGCAATTCAACTTTTTGTTTCTTAACATTAACTGTAAACCTGTTAACTGTTTCTTAACTGGTGAGTCGGGACCTAAAAGTGGTTAGTGGATGGGTCTTGGGTGGCTCCCGGAGTTGTGATGTACAAATGTATTAATTCACCCTTTTATCACCAGCCAAAATTTGAAACAATTGCTTTTCAGTACCAAGATATGCTTGACACCATCTAAAGCAAATTTGATTATCTTGGTCTCTTCAGAGCACACAACATGGTTCCAGTAATTCATATCCTTGGTCTGTTCATATCTTTTGAGACCAAGATAACCAAATTTGCTTTAAATGGTGTCATAAGTGAGTTTTACAAAAAAAAGTTTATCATCTGGCAAGTCTAGCATTGTAGATATTAAATGTTTAACATTTTAATATCTCATAATTCTTATTTGGATAAATGTTGTGTTCCATGTTGCTTTTGTGTTTTGTAGAGCAGGGAAAGAGCGTTAAAACACAGTTTTTTATCATTATTCATTGTTATGTTTTCTTTTTCAGGAACCACTGGCGCCAACACCAACTATTATGATGTGCTTCGAAGACTCTCCACTGACAGCCGATATGGTTTCCATCAAGATGGATGGGGAATGCATCATCCCACCCTCCCCAGACATCGATGCCACTTTGGGGCTGTTGTGCATTTTTTCATTATATTTTTTATTTGATATCCACTATCCCAAAGAGGCACGTCATACCTTAATTTTTTTTGAGAGGCGGTTAAATCTAGCTGTGGCCAAGCATTCTCTACCCGTGTTAAGGGTGGAAAAAATGTTGCAGTAATGACATTTGCACGATCATTAATACAAATGTGTGTGTGTGTGTGTGTGTGTGTGTGTGTGTGTGTGTGTGTGTGTGTGTGTGTGTGTGTGTGTGATTTCTTGTGGGTTTGTTTTATAAAAAACTATTTATATTATTGATCTTTTATATAAATAGGAATGTAGATTTTGAATATTGATCATAAGGCCACACCAATTTAATTTGTTGGTTCTCGGATTCGCCGCTTGTATTTTGTATCAAAATGAAAAAAAAAAAAATCAGTTTCAATACCCCAAAAAATGAAATCGCTTAAAAAACCCCGAAGACTGCATGTTTTCATGAACGGAGAGGTGTCTCTTTAGTAGTTGGAGGCCATGTGACGCAGAGAACCAATAAAACCACTCCTTTCAACATGCCGATTACGACTAGCGAATCAGGAAACGCGTTACATTCAAATGGTTTTACAGACAAACATGCAATGGCAAGTTGAAGCCCCTGTGGGTTAGGGACTGTTCGTTATTTATTTTCGGGGTCACCGGAAGAAAATAGGGGAGGGTCACGTCATTTTTTTCATTGCTGAGGGGAGGGTCATCAATTTCTTTTAAGCTGGCTAGGGGAGGGTCATCCAAAAATGTTTGGCACATTTATTAGAAAAAAGCATTCCTACCTTGTTTGTATGCTTTGATGTAACATAGCCTCAGAAACGCTTCTCCATTTAGCTAAAATTGATCACAGATTCATACCCCGTTGTGTTCTGTTGTGTCGAAGAGCTATCATAAGTTATCATAAGCTAAATCAAATTATAAATGTATGAAATGCCCCCGCGTTCGTGAAGTAGACTACTATAGTTTTCAAGAGGGCGCCTACAATAACATCCAGTAAGCTAGCAGCAGCGTTGGTCAATCAACGTTTGTCAAAAAAATAAAAAAATAAGGTAGAATAGGGCTATTTACTACTTCTCCATAGGGGAGGGTCATGCATTTTTTTGACGGCGTCGCGGGGAGGGTCATCAAAGTTTTGAAGCTCGTTAGGGGAGGGTCATGCAAAATTTGACGATCAAAGGTGGACATCTTCCGGCGACCCCAAAAATAAATAACGAACAGTCCCTTAGCAGTAGCAGCGGTGAAACACAGTATGGCTCTTAGTGGAATTGGTGGAGTGGGATAGCAGTTTTAAAAAAGTAATACAACAACTCTGGTCCCGCTTGGAGGAAGCAACCTAGCCTGGTCCTGACCATCCCATAATACTACCATACCGGTAGCTTCATTTCTCCCCCTTCCTTGTTCACAGGCAGCCCAACGTTTCAGAATAGAATGTTCGACTTCGCTCAACTATCCGAGTTCACATGTGCCAGCGAGTTTTGTGTTCTCAACCAGGCGAGTTTTGCAACGGACGAGAGAGTTACTATCACGGTAAAAACAGCAAAATGACTTGAGGATATTTTAAACACGAGAGAGTCACAATCACGGGGGAAAACTAAATGGCCACACAAAAACGCATTGCCACACAAAAACGCAGACGCAGCGCTCTAGTGCTGTCGTGTCTGTTCGTAGCGCTTGCTAAGATACCACACTCATTATGCAGAGGGAGAGCGCTCAAAAACGGGGAAATAGACAAAACCCAATTCACCTCAGATTCCACTGTAAACATAGGCTAGGCTATTTGTGCCTATAATGATTTAAAAAATTATGACATTTTTAGCAGGGTTTGTCCATCCATCCATCCATCCATCTATCTTCATATTGTAACTCTGTACTTGTGCCTATTTACTGTCAATGGCGTAGCCTTATTGCAGAAAAGGCTGAATGTTGATCTTACTAGTCAAACACATACTGCCTAAAAGGCTACTAATTTGGTCTTTTCTACCAGCCAAACTGCTTGTAGTCAAGATGTGTTAGTTAGGTAGCCTACTGTCATGTCTTTTATAAAGAGCACATTTGGAAGACTAGTCTATAGCACATGAAATGCTCCAGGTCTTTTAAAATATAGCAACAATAATATAATAATAATAATAATATATATAATATATAATATATATATATATATATATATATATATATATAATATATATAATGTATATATATATATAATATAATATATGTATATATATAATAATTATTATTATTATTATTATTGTTGTTGTTGTTGTTGTTGTTGTTGTTGTTGTTGTTGTTGTTGTTGTTGTTGTTGCTATTATTATTGCTATTGTTATTATTTTAATTATTATTTTTTAAAGCTGAGTGCGTGTGTGTATGGGGTGGTGAAAACATTTGGGTGCACATAAATTTTGTGCTGGTGCACCTAAAAAAATGTTTAGGCGCACCAGTGCAACCAGCACAAAAAGTTAGTCTGGAGCCCTGAAGTGCCAAGAAAAAGTCAAGAATCTGAATCAGATTGGACTGTTTGTTTTGTTAAAATTTAATTACTGTAACTTTTTCTGTTACTAGTAGTATTTTGTGACCATTGATATGGTCACAATGCTGTATTTGTTGTCTTGTTCAATGAAGACTGCGGTTTCAGCCTGTTGAATCATCTCAGTTTATTCAAACCAGATTATTATAATAATTGCCCTATGAGCTAATTTTGTGCCTGGTCTATTTGGCTGCCTTAATTCCCTTCTACACTGTCCTTCTCCATGTCCAGGTGTTTGCCTGTCTTGCACCTTCCTTTGGAGGTCCATGTGAGGCTGATATACAGGTGGTATAACATAACAGTCCCCTTATTACATCCGCGGCATTACCACACGACTAATTTTTTTTTTTTTTTTTTCGCCCTCTCGCTTCAATTTTTTCCTGAAAAAATCCGAGAACCAACAAATTAAATTGGTGTGGCCTAAATATTGACATTTTATATTATAGGTGATGTGTATTAAATAGGAATATAACTGTTTGGTTGTTGATACTCTGCTTCAATTTGCTCATGAAAAAGGTGGGAAATCTGTATATGTTATGTAAATGGGATGTAAGTGTCTTAAGTGTGTGATTGGTGAGGCGTTTAGATCATTAACATTTTGACTGTGTTTAAACTTAAGTGTTTTTTTTATACTTGAGCTCTATGTATTTAACATTAACTTTCAGTATAATAAACGAGTGGTATTTGACTTGTTGTGCTGTCATAATTGAAATATATCATAATGTAATAATAATACTAATTAATATTATTAATAGATGTAATAATAATGAAAAACAATAATACTACAAATAATAATAATAATAATAATAATAATAATAATAATAATAATAATAGTAAATGGTTCTATATGGAACCATCGCCATATACATAAATGGCACCTTCAATGGTTCTTTACAAAGAACCTTTTAAAAAGGTTCCATGTGGAACCATTTAGGGTGTCTTATTTGTACCAAAGGATAGAACCTTTTTAGGTTCCATATGGAACCTTCTTTTCTAAGTGTGTAGAGTTAAATAATAGTGTTTTACCGTTCTCCTATACGGTCAACCGTTTTCTGGGTACGGCAGTGCAAATTTTACCTCCAAGCTAGCAGTTAACATTGAGTCCTATGAGACCAGTTAGCCGCCAGCTGGTCTCATAGAACTCAATGTTAATTTCTAGCATGGAGGTAAAATTTGCACTGCCATACTTAGAGAATGGTTGAAAGTACAGGAGAAAGGTCAAACTCAACTATTTAACTCAAGTGGAGGTTTAATATGAGCTTATTTCCAAAAATGGGACAGTATCACTTTAAGTCCTTCCAAGTCCATGTCATCCAAGTTCACAGTTTATGTAACAAGTAATGATGTAAGCCAAGGGGATAGCATGGCAACATCAAAATTGTAATCATAACGGTACTGATGAACTTTTAAATGAGTTTCCTTACCTGTCTTCACAGTGGCCTGTGCTCCAGAGACTGTCTTTGGTGAAGAGGGCAAATCCATCACCCTGGCCATGAAGGGGGGTGACGTGGTGGATATTTTATTTGTTTCCTGGGTCTTTGATGAAACAGATACACACATTGTCAGTTACTATCCACGTAATCCTAAAGATCGCCAGTTACGAGTTTCATCCTCCTACAAGAGCAGAGTAGAGTTCAATACCAGAGGCCTGTCTATGGAGCTGAAGAACCTGACGAGGAATGACACTGGACTCTACACAGGAGAGATGAGATTCAGCAACAATACGAATGACAGTGGGCTCTACCTAGAAGAGTGGGCAATTGAACATGTAATTGTTGAATACTATGTTGCCATTGGTGGTGAGTTGCGATGTTAATATTAAATTATTCTTAAATTAGCTGCACTTACTGCATACTGAAAAAGACTGTCCTGTGTTTAATTTGACGCTATCGTTTTGCTTTGAGTGTGTGTGTGTGTGCTGTGTGTGTGTGTGTGTGTGTGTGTGTGTGTGTGTGTGTGTGTGTGTGTGTGTGTGTGTGTGTGTGTGTGTGTGTGTGTGTGTGTGTGTGTGTGTGTATGTACAGAGCCAGTTGAGAAGCCAGTCCTGACTGCACATCTTAACTGGTCCAGTGGTGACGAGTGTCAGGTGATGGTGACGTGTAGAGCTGGTGACCTCTCTGTGACCTCCAGCTGCAACATCAGCACCTGCACACAGGATGGAGACTCTACTCATGGTGGCCTCAGCATCTTCACCAGGCACGGCTCCATCATCTGTAACCATAGCAACCCAGTCAGCTGGAGCCAGGATGCAGTGGACATTGGGGACCTCTGCCCACCTCAACAAGGTGAGGAACACATTTGGTTGTGACTGTGCAGGTCTTGTAATAAACAAAAGCATGTCAATTGGTGCAACTGGATTTACAGTCCTTCAAAATGTCTTTACAGACCCAACGATGACCACAGTGACGATCGCTACAGCTGTTGTAGTGATCACACTGCTATTAGCTGTCCTTGGTGGCATCCTGGGATGTGTCAAGCATTTTAGGAAGCGAGGTACGGAGCCACATGCTGTTATTTTCTTATAAAAAATCATCCAAAGGTTGGAGCAGGTTTCACCCAAACAGATTATTGTTCTTTTTTGGGTGCTAAACAAAATATGGTAAACTGAAAAGTAAGAAAAGGTCACACCATGCATTAACTTTCTTTTTATTATTGCACAGACATGTTTCGGGGGTCACCTTTTCTTACCCTTCAGTTCTTTCTTATAGAGACAAATGTCTCAGTTTGCATACATGAACTCTAATCTACTCATCTGTTGTGTTTATTTTGATCTGGTTGCTCGTCTGCTGACGTCTTCTCATGTCTAATTCTGCCCATCTGTCTGTTTTGCAGTAGGGGTCATCTCCAAACACCATCAGTGCATAGGGGTGAGTGGGTCTTTATTGCCTAACAAGTTTCATGTAGGCCCTAAGCAAACTTTTTAGACAAGTAAAAGTGAAGAAAGTGATAAAGGATCAACCAGTTTTTTGTCTTTTCTCATCTTCTAGGAAATCCTTTCTAATGAGATTTGTCAAGACGACAGTTTGACTGAGGTTGTCTACATCCTAATGCCAGACAAGTTAAATACCAATTAAAATGATTTTGTCATTCCATTTAACACATGTAGGCCTATTAGTTGTCTCCTCATTTAATGTTAGCTTGTACTAAATGAGCTGATAAATAAAATTATAATGTATCTTAGCTGAGAAATATGCAGTGATGTTTAGAATTATAAATTGAATGCCACATTTATTTGTTTTTTGTTATTGCGTATTAATTTAAAATTAATAAATACATTTAAATCACGTCTTGTCCTGTTCAGTGCCATCTACACAGTAACTACCTGGTCTGTGGCTTCAATTGTTAGCCATTTTGACCATCTCTACTGTACCTGTACCTACTCTGTATTTAATCAATGTGATGTCAACTACAGTACTAGGATTACTCACAAGCACACTGGTGGAAATACAGTACTGGTGGAAACAAAAATTACTGTTATAAATTTATATTCATCCATGTCTGGCTGGCATCTTGTTTTTGTGTTATTTACCATTTACCATTTTATCATACCAATATCTCTGTACTCTCATTTTAATTGAATACCGTAGTATTAGTTCCACACATCTAAAGAGACTCAAAATAATGATTTATGTATTGTCCATTTTTAACAGTTGTGTGTGTTTACCGAACACCATTGCACGCATTGCATTGCCATCATAATATAGATAGACCTATCAATTGACTATATCTGCAGAGTGGTAGTTTGTAATGGGAAAGGCCCATGATTGCACATAGTGTCACCACCCCTTGTAACAACCAACTACACAGCCTATAAACCCGTCATGTATAAGACCCTTGATCATATGAATAAACTCTACCATTACTGATGACTATGTCTGTCTCTTTACCGTGTAATATTTGAACAGTTCTGCATTTGATCATTGTTACTGAAGTAGCTCTTCTGCTGCATGTGGTCATTGCTGTTGAAGTGGTGTGAAGGCACAACACATCCCTCTACAGGGGAAGAGTTGTTACTACACGAGGCATCACCAAATGTAGCAGTAACTTTCACTGTACTGATGTGCTTCTTCTGGCGGCCATTTCAACGATTTTATACATGCTGTGTGCACTTTGTAAAACATCAGAGGGCAGTATTTTTTTAATGAGCTGCATTGAACATTCTGAAGTCATTCACACCATTGGTTTCCAAAGAGTTTCAGAATAGATTTGTTGGGCTGACCGTCTATTCTCCAGTGGAACGGAGTGCTGTGTTGGGGTGGTTTTAAACGCATAGGCCTACTGTTAGGAATTTGACTGTTACAGTGTGTGACCCACAGGTTTACATACCCTGATCCGTATTTGACTTTGGGCCATCGGTCTATTGCTTTGTTTACTTTGTAATGAATTATTGTGTACAATTCTGTTTGCCTTCCTCTGTTGTCTTTTCACTGTATAGAACATTCTATAGACCACAAGATCAACATGAGTCCGTCCAAGTGGTGTGAAAACAACCACAGGAAATGTGGTGGGCCATGCAGCTTCTATCAGAGAGGACAGGAAGAGAATAGCATGTAGGCCCCTGTACCTTTCTTTTGTAGTCTCTGACCTCTCTCTTCTCTTCTCTTCCGCAGTGGCTGAAACTATGGTGGACTTTGTCTTGCTGCTGCTGTTGCAAGTCCTCAGTCTTCACACAGGTAAAACACAAATTACTCATTCGGTTTCTCACTTAAAAAGCTAAATTATAGGCTGGCATACACAGTGTATGTACATATGTATTTGCATAAAATGTGTCTTATTTGCCATGTTTGCCAGGAAAATGCAAAATAGCATGCTTTTTAAACATAATATTACTCGAAATATTGTTAAAGATTTATTTGGTACATATATACACATTATGATTTGCCATTTGCTGTGTTTGTACCTTGCACTTTACTGGTACAATGTATCTCCACACACAAAAATAGAGGTTCAGCATATGCAATGGATTATATGAAATGCTTACACATCATATTCTTAAAGTGTGAAGTCCTTCATTTTTTTTCAAGAATATCCAAGTTCACAGTCAAAACTGTAATCATATTGGTACTGGTGACCTCTTAAACGTGCTTCCTGACCTTGTCTTCACAGTGGTCTGTGTCCCAGAGACTGTCTTTGGTGAAGAGGGGAAATCCATCACACTGGCCATGAATGGGAGTGATGTTGTGAATAGATCATATGTTGATTATGTCGCCTGGACTTTTAATGAAAGAGACATTGTCACTTACTATCCACATTATCCTAAGGTTCGCCAGTTAAGAGTTTGGTCCTCCTACAAGAGCAGAGTAGAGTTCAATACCAGAGACCTGTCTATGGAGCTGAAGAACCTGACGAAGAATGACACTGGACTCTACACAGGAGAGATGAGAACACCAGAGAATGTGCATTTTGTTGAATACTATCTCTTTGTTTTTGGTGAGTTTCAAAACATATTTGGCTGTATATAGATTAAATGTTAGTTGGACCCATATATTACATACAATGACTTTAAAGACCCTGAAAGAGTTCCCAATATTTTATTTGGGGATAAGAAATAATGTGAGTGAATTGTACGTGGATTCATATGAACTATCTACTGATAATTAACTATTAATTATTCATGTATTTTCTGACATAGACATTTTAAATATTAATACAATATTAATAACAAGCACAATTTAACAAGCATAATTAGTAATAAGTAAGGGTTAACGTTCGGCGAGAAGGTCGCTACCGTGGAATAGCAGCACGACAGAGAGAATCTTTAGACCCCGACGCGGAGCGGAGGGGTCTTGTTCTCTCTGAAGTGCTGCTATTCCACAAAGCGACCGACTCGCCGAACGTTAACCCGCTTATTATATGGATATACTTAAATGATTCACACATGCGGGGACATTTCTTTAGACCTATTTAATGTTAAGATTGTTGCTGCGCAAAACAAAACAGTGCCGTTGTGGAACACCGCTAGGCAACAGCTAGGTAGGCTAGCCAGGACAACAGGTGTTGTCTATCGCAGCAGCTGATTAGAGTGACAAAAGACCGGACCCCCTGCGGAGTGATATGAAACATTCGCTTTAGCCACTGACTTGTATACAAGCCAGTGGCTTTAGCAGTGAACGTATTGTTGCCATTGACAGCGGTAGCCAGGACAACGGGTGCTGTCTATCACAGCAGCTGATAGAGTCTTGTTGAAAAGTCGCTTTAGCAGTGAAAAGTCTTGTTGCCATTGACAGGGGTCTGTTATAGACCAACCCGTCCGTTATCGAAAAATAACAGACGTCCGAACGTTGGGGAGCCCCGTTGAAATGAATGGAGCATTCGACAGATGACGTCACAACCATATAATAAGCATATTTAATAGTCATACAAGTAGTCGTACATATTTTATAACAATGATAAATGTGTGATAGTAAATGTGTGTGTGTGTGTGTGTGTGTGTGTGTGTGTGTGTGTGTGTGTGTGTGTGTGTGTGTGTGTGTGTGTGTGTGTGTGTGTGTGTGTGTGTGTGTGTGTGTGTGTGTTTCCAGAGCCAGTTGAGAAGCCAGTCCTGACTGCACATCTTAACTGGTCCAGTGGTGACGAGTGTCAGGTGATGGTGACGTGTAGAGCTGGTGACCTCTCTGTGACCTCCAGCTGCAACATCAGCACCTGCACACAGGATGGAGACTCTACTCATGGTGGCCTCAGCATCTTCACCAGGCACGGCTCCATCATCTGTAACCATAGCAACCCAGTCAGCTGGAGCCAGGATGTAGTGGACATTGGGGACCTCTGCCCACCTGTACAAGGTGAGGAACACACACGTTAACTATTGTACAACAGGTCTTGCAATAGGAACAAGGTGAGGAACACATTTGGTAATTTTGTGCTGGTCTCTAATAAACCAAAGCATGTAAATTGGTGCAACAGAGTTTACATTCTGTGACTGTCAAAAAAATGTCTTTTCAGACCCACAGATGACCAGTGTAATAGTCTTCACTGCTGTTGGAGTGGCCATACTACTATTACTATTGTGCCTCCTTGGTAGCATCCTGGGATGCGTTGGACATTTTAGGAAGCGAGGTACAGAAGGGTGCCACAGGCTATTACTCTTTCTTATAACAACAAATGTCTCACTTTACATAGACAAACGCTCTCATCTCATCTTCTCATCTGCTGTGTTTATTTTGAGCTTATCATGTCTAATTGTCGTGTCTAATTCTGTCCATGGTTTTGCAGTAGGGGCCATCTCTAAGCACCATCAGCCTACTGGGGTGAGTGGGTCTTTATTGTCTAACAAGTTTCATGTAGGCTATGAAAACTTATCAGGCAAGTAAAAGCAAAGAATCAACCAGGGTTTCCCCCTTTGTCTCATCTCGCAGGAAATCGTCTACAATAGCTGCACTCTAAGAAAATTTCCCTGCAAAATAACGGCAGTTACTGGCAATTATATTTACCTGTAATTCTACTGTTATTTCACACCAAAAATCAAATACAGCTCATTGCTGTTTAATGTATCACAGTATATAACGTTTTTTCAGCAGCAATTGAACTGTTAAATAACAGTACTCTACAGAAAAATAACAGTACATTTCAGTTAAAAAGTTGAATTGTACTGTGTGATGACAGGCAAATACTGGGTCATAGTTGTATTCATGAATATGGCCATGGCAACTTCCCACCCCACCCATCATTCTCCATAACTGTGGTACCCTGGCCATGTTACCACCCCACCCTCCCATCGTTCACCATGACTGGAGTGCCTTGAGCATGATACTATGGCGCAATGCTGTATTGAGAAAATGGTTTGCGGTGGTCCTTTGAAAGTGTGGGCATAAACAAAATGTCAGAGTACGCAGTACTATGTTACAATGATAGTGTGCAAGGTGGGCTTTTTACTGTATCTCTTGATGAGCCAATGATGAATATAGCATTGGTCAGTCTTTAAAAAAATATTTTGCACCAAGTATCACAGCAAACAAGCAGCACTACAAGCTAGCTCTCAAAGCAATGCCTAATTTGCAGCAGGCACATTATATGCCACAATGCCACAAATGATGCCACATACAGCAAGCTTTCACAAAGAGGAAAGTGTGCAAGCATGTAAGCAAGCTTGTAGGCAAACAAGTGCTATGCTGTGCCATGCAGGCCAGCCAGCAGGCAGGCAAGCAACTGAAGTGTTGATAGTCCAGATTTATATACAGGTGCAAGAGTACCATGTGACCAGAGTCATCAGGCCCTTGGCAGGTGACGCCCGTAATTGAATAATGGCATAACAGCCCTACTCAGGTGAGGCCAGGCACTGATTAGCAGATTGGTTTAGATGGGGCTGCTTATTGCAAGAGTGTTACAAGTTCTTAAAATGTTTCAGCCATTCACACTTTCATCACTATCAAAATGCATGTGCTACTCACACTTTGCTGCATCAAGCACTTTTTAAGTATTGCAGTTTCCTTAGATATTGTTTCATCATGCTTGATAGTATCAGATAATCTTTAACCAGTCAGAATGACTTCAGTTCTTCAGGTGGTATTGAAGTTTGATGGTGATCACGGACAAGTGGAGGATGAATGGGTTTCAATGGTGCTGCCTAAAATAACCTGTTATTTTCTAGAGATGCACCGGATCCGGTTCCGGATCCGGATCCGTCAGGATAATAGAGTTTTTCACAGGGTCCGGGTCCGGCAGGATCTTAAGCAGTGGATCCGGTATCCGGCATGTTACCTAAAAATCAGGGTCTGGTGCATGTCTAGCCTAGGCTTTTCAGTCTTTCACAACCCCAATCACTGCATGGAGTGAAATCCCTTTGGAAGCGGCTATTGAAGGCAGTGTGGCAATAAGCCAATGAGTCTAAACAATAGTTTGCGCCAACGTAATAAAAAGGGCCCACGTGTGCGAGTAGACTATATGTTTCAAACCTTTTGTAGGATCCGGTATCCGGTTCCGGATCCAGCAGCATCTTATTCAGTGGATCTGGTATCCGGCAGGATCCTAAAAATCAGGATCCGGTGCATCTCTAGTTTTTTCCACAACGGCGAATACTGCTATTGTGCAGTACTTACTGTTTATGCTCAATATGTGACTCAAAGTAATATTTTCACAGTAGTTGTCTGTTTTTTCGAAAAGCAGTAGAATGCTGTTGCAGAATTTCCGTAAATAAACAGCTATTTGTTACAGTGTGTGTCAAGACGATTGTCTGACTGAGGTTGTCTACATCCTAATTCCAGACAAGTTAAATCACGATTAAACTGATTTTGTCATTCCATTTAACCTTTGTCCCCTCATTTTATGTCTGCTTGTCCAAAATAATCTGAGAAATATATAATTTAAAGTACAATAGCTGTGATATATGAAGTAATGTTAAGTTGTTTAGTTCCACACATCTAAAGAGACATCATTTGTGTGTATTTTCAATAGTTGTGTATTTTAGTGAACTCCACTGGCATTTGGATCATGATAGACATCATTTGACTGCGTAGAGCGGTAAGTGTGTTATGGGAAGGGGGAGAGGCCTATGGTTGCACACTGTCACTCTCTACCTGTATTAACCTACACAACTAATAAACCCTTCATGTTTAAGATATTTGGCCATAAGAATAAACTCGAAAATGAGCACGTGTTCTGCACTGTGTATCATTTGATCAGCTCTCCTGCATTTGATCGTTGTTATTGAAGTGGTGTAAAGGTACAACACATCCATCTACAGGTGAAGAAGTGTTACTACATAAGGGAACACACCACAGCTGCATGCAATTTCCAATGAAGATTCTTTTATATCTCTGAAGCCCCTTTCACACTCTGGGGCATAATTCACTTTCTCTTTCACTGCTCTTTAAGAAGCATCAATCTTGGAGTTCCTGTTTGGAAGTAAGAATCTGTTTCTCCATGTATCATTTGATGTATCCATAGGCAGAGTTGACAAAACTAAATGTAAATTCATGGTGTAAGTCCAATACTAGCATGTGATATTACATAGCTGTTACACCATTTACTCCATTGCACCTAATGAGGCAGATAGACTGTGTTGTTGCTGAAAAACACTAAAGCCCTAACAGGACCCCACCCAATGCAGTCAGCTAATCACAAAACACAAACAACACAAAAAAAGTTTCCTGGTCTACTGATTACTCAGATGATTTATATGTGTTGGAAGGGGTGCTTAATTTGAACTCTCCACAGGCTGCTGCAGAGAAAGAGAGAGAGCTTGAAAACCAGCCGGATGTCATGTTATACCATACAATGGGCTTGTTTGATATGGCAACTGTGGCAGTCTGTAATCTTAGGAATTTTAAACCAGAGTGCAGTGTTGCCAGATTGGGTAGTTTCCCGCCCAATTGGGCTGCTTAGGATGGCTGTGTGCGGGTAAAAATGGCATTTAGCAGAAAAACCCGCCCAATTCTTGCCATAGAATTCAATAGAATTTGTGCTCCTAGGCGGGTTTTGAGCATTTTTTGAGCTGGAAATCTTCAGCATCATCTGGCAACCCTGCCAGAGTGAATTGTAATGGCAAAGTGAGCATTCATGCATCTTAGACTGCAGCAGCATGTGGCATCTTAAATGGGGCCAGTGGTCCAAAGAGCCTTGATAAACAATTCAAAATGAAATTAACTCAATTTTAAAAATGTTAATTTTCGATGCTCAAACATATTTTACACAATAATTTGGAAAGCAGAGTATTGAATGATAGAATAATTGCATCCGTGTTCGCTACTGATTACACATATGGTGCATTTCTTCAAAAGTATTGAAAATAATAAAGGGATGCATTTATTACTAGATATTGCTCTTCCTATTAAGGTTAGTGGGCATGCCAAATACTATTTTCTTTAGCAGTCATCATGGCAGGCTCATATGCCATCACATAACAAACAAGGGAGATGACCACAGAAGTGAATTTAAGGAATTCTACAAAACAAGAAAACGTTTAAGGGTGGGTGAAGTGCTGTGAGTCAAGGTTATACATGACTGTGTAACACTTAAGAATATCAGTCGCTTATAAAGTATTAGTAACACACTTAGTACATAATGGAATAATCATGAACAATAAACCAACAAATGTTTGGAAATGAGTAAGAAATACTAGGTAAATAGTATCATAAAATATTCATGAAACAATACCACAGCTTGTAACCTACACAGCCTATAACCCCTTCATGTTCACCATTTTGGTCATAAGAACAAACTCTACAATGGTGATGAGTATCTGAACTCATTGCTATTGAAGTGTTGTAATGGCACAACACATCTCTCTGCAGGTGAAGAAGTGTTACTACATGAAGGGCCACACACAGTATACTGCAGCTGTAACGTTCATTGTACAGATGATTCTTTTATATCCTGAAAAATAAGGTGGGAGGACGTATTTGAAGATTGCATGCAGCATCACTGAGTTGCAATGAACACTGAAGTCCTTGTCTCCACTGACGGAGGGGGAATCACACCCACCCTCCCCCATGTTATTAGTCATCTATTACATGACAGATGTTCAGAAGTGTGCAGGGCCACTACTAAGGTTTGCATAAGTGGTCAGGAGGCCCCCCTCATAATTAAATAATAATAATAATAATCATTCCAGTATTCATAATTCCAGTATTTATAGCATACGTTTCAGATATAGCTAATAATAGGTGAAATTAAGACTGTGGTGTGACTTCATTGTGGAATTGTGACCACTTCTGACATATTCTGTCAAAGCTGTGAAGCAATTGAATGTTGTGGCTGGCTACTTAAGTTCACAGCAAAGACACAAAGGGAATGTAGGGTATTAGGCAAAACAGTTTGAGTTGAGTTGAGTTGAGTAATGGAATGCACATTTCTTAAAAAAAGGCCATTTTGATAAATATTATTTTTGTAATGTAATTTCACATTATATTTTGTCATTCTATTAATATTGTATTTTTTTGTCAATCTGAATTTGGGAGGCCCCAATTTTGGGGGCAAAGAAGCTGAGGCCCCAATCGCTCTGCGTATTCTGCTTATGCCTAGCGACGGCTCTGGAAGTGTGTCTGGTTCTTTTTTCAGTACAACACAGACACTGTGCACTGATACATGTACAGAATGACACCACACAATATTAAACAATATTTGGAAAAGGTGACATGTCTCTTGTGAAAGTGCACTCCTTCTGACAAGCTGACCTATTCTCCAATGGAACATTGTGCTGTGGTGGCTTTTATAATCTACTATGGAAATTAATTGTTACAATGTGTGACCCACATGATACACACCCTAGCACATATGGCTTTGAAGGTTTATGATATGTTTCTCCTTCTGTTGTCTTTTCACTGTGTGGAACAATTTTACAGACCACAAGACAAAGAAAAAAAAGCCTCCTGTAGCTGTGAAAACAACAGGAAATGTGGTGGGCCCTGCACCTTCTATCAGAGAGAATACTGGATGTCTTTAAAAACATCCACCATTTGCCCTTAATTGTCATTTAATGTGTGATCCACATGACACACTCTGACTCATATGAGTTTGGGCCATCGATTCATCTTCATTTTTATTATTGTTAGTTCTAATGAATTATGCTGTATGTTTCTCTTTACCTTCTCTGTTATTGTCTTTGTACGGAACAATTTTGTAGGCCGTGAGATCAGCATGACTCCCTCCAAGTCATGTGTGAATAACTACAGGAAATGTGGTGGTCCATACGAACATCCTGTAAACCCCCTCACCTCTCTTCTCTTGTCTTGGCTGAAACGATGGTGGACTTGGTGCTCCTGCTGCTAATACAAACTCTCAGACTTCACACAGGTAAAGCACAATATCAAAGTAGCATAATAATAATGGGTTCTTATATTAAAAAGCTAAATCATAGGCTAACTTACTGTATATGTATTTGCATAAAATGTGTGTTTTTTATTTGCTATGTTTGGACAAACTTACAGAGTTTCAAAATACTGGTCTCAAGATGTGTATTAAGCATAGCTTTATTAGGAGAGAGTAATACTAGAATATCTGGATTTAGCATTACACATTACACTTCATTCTTCCTCCCTTGTTATTGAGCACCAGAATATAATGATTCTAGAATGGGGAAAATGGGAGACGTCGTTCATTTTTGTCACATGAGTGAGCATCCCAAAGTTTAAGGTTATGTAACAGCTAATGGAATTTAAGTAATAACGATGGCAGTGTATGAAACACATATCATTGTAATTACACCTGGGGGATATATTAAGAACGAGGTTAAGTGATAAACCAGACTTAGTTATCCTACAGGAAGTGGTTAACCTGCTAATCGATATACGTGCAGGCGATATACGTATGTGTGTTTTATTTTATGCTGTTATGTGCTGGGGTGGGGGGATATCACTGGAGGACAGGAACAGGGTAAATAAGCTTATCAAGAAAGCAGGGTCCATCACTGGTGTGTGTTTTAATACGGTGGAGCAAATTTTAGAGGAGCGGACAATGATGAAGGTGAACAATGTGCTGGGCATGGACGAGCCTATTCACAAAGAGTGGCAGGAGCCAAAGGCCTAGACCTAAGTGCTTCACAGAAAGGTTTAGAAGATATTTTTATTCCTGAAGCAATCTGTCTTTATGACAACAGCTGCTGAGTGCTTTTTTAGTGCTTTTATGATGTTGTGGCAATAGCTTGCGTGTTTTTTTTATGATGGACTGTTTCTTATTTATTTCTTAGCCCTTATTTATTATGTGCTTGTCTTATCTTGCTGCTACGTGTTGTATGGATGGCTAGGTGACATCCAATTTCCCTGTTGCAGAAATCTCTCTCTCTCTCTCTCTCTCTCTCTCTCTCTCTCTCTCTCTCTCTCTCTCTCTCTCTCTCTCTCTCTCTCTCTCTCTCTCTCTCTCTCTCTCTCATTTATTTAAGAAAATGCGGACTCAAAGCTCTTCTATTAGATAATTTACCTCTACCACAAGGTTAACTTAACCTGGTTTACTACCGAACCAGCTGTATACCACCCTGTAATGATGAGTCTTGTAAACGTGTTGGTACTGACCATACCAAATTGTCTCCACAGCGGCCTGTGCTCCAGAGAGTGTGTTTGCTGAAGAGGGAACGTCCATCACCCTGGTCATGAACAGAAACAACACTGCAGATGCAGATCGTATCGTTTGGACTTTTAACCAGACGAGCATTGTTACATATCTTCCACATCATAATCATGCAGATCGCAAATTGAAAGTTTCACCCTCCTACCAGAGCAGAGTAGAGTTCAATACCAGAGACCTGTCTATGGAGCTGAAGAACCTGAAGAAGAATGACACTGGACTCTACACAGGAGAGATGACTATGGAGGGGACTAAGACTGCTGTTGAATACTTTCTCTACGTTTTGGGTGAGTTTAAAGATCTGTGAAATGATAGAAGCTGTTGAATTAACTCCAATGACTTGTGTTTTGTGTGTCAATATGTGGTGTGTGATTTTGTTATTATTTGCATGTGTGTTCACAGGGCCAGTTGAGAAGCCAGTCCTGACTACACATATGTCTCAGGTGATGGTGTCGTGTAGAGCTGGTGACCTCTCTGTGACCTCTAGCTGCAACATCAGCACCTGCACACAGGATGGAGACTCTACTCATGGTGGCCTCAGCATCTTCACCAGGCACGGCTCCATCATCTGTAACCATAGCAACCCAGTCAGCTGGAGCCAGGATGCAGTGGACATTGGGGACCTCTGCCAACCTGAACCAAGTAAAAATTATTAGTATGTTAGATGATAAACAATAACTACAGTGGAGCATAGTGTTATTATTAGTTTGTTCGATAAGAATAAGTGGATTTCAACATGAGCTAATGTCAAGAACTTTATGGAAGAGGGCTTGAGATAAGAGAAAAGTAAAATTGAAAAGTGACTCTAATCAGGCTGTTTCAAATGAGCAAAAACATTTCTCTCCTAACTCATCTCTTACATTGTGGCAAAACACTATGGCATGCTTGCAGGGACTGGTGATGTGGAGCAGACCTTTGTTTGGGCCTATATTGCTATAGGAGGAGTAGCACTCGCAGTCCTCATCGGCAGCTGCTTAGTAATGTCAAACAGACAAGGTGAAGACCATTACATTACATTACATTACATTACATTACATTTGGCAAATGCCTTTAACCAAAGCAACTGACAATCGAGGACATCATCTTAGCCTACTACACTTGCAGATACCACTTGAAGGCCATGACATGTCATCTCGGTTGAATGAGGTTTTTATTTTTTTATTGTTACCTCCGCCAAGGAGGTTATGTTTTCGGTCGCATTGGTTTGTCTGTCTGTTTGTTTGTCTGTCTGTCTGTTTGTCAGCAGGATAACTCAAAAAGTTACGAACATATTTGGATGAAACTTTGTGGAGTTGCTGAACATGACAAAAGGAACAAGTGATTAATTTCTTGTAGTCCGGATCACGATTGAATTGCAGGACAGCGCGAATTTTAGTTTCTAAGTCCACAAAATAAGGTAGAGACTTAAAAAAGTTTTTTTTTTAAAAACAGCCTGTGATTTTGTTTTCTGTTTTTTCCCCCACTAGGTTCCACTTCCAAACTACATCATTCAGTGGGGGTACGTCTATGTATATTTCCCAACAATTTTAATCAACTTTACTTTGTGAGAGTTAGAATTGGGCTTGAGATGAGTTAGAAAGTAAAAGTGAAGAGCAACTCTGATCAGTTAATTCAAGGTTTGATTTGTAGATTCAAGATGTCCATCTCTAGTAATAGGACAACGATAACACTTGTCAAGTCAAATTATATAGGAAGTGGGGCACGGTACCTCTATGGCCGGCTTCGATTCCAGCTGCCTGTCTCTCTTCCACTTGTCTCCTGTCACCATCTCATCTCTTTACAAGCCTTTGTTGTTTTTTCTCAGACAGGACAGTGAAGTAGAGACAGGAAGTTAGTTAGGTGAGAGAGACGGGGAAGGGTCGGCAAAGGACCTGGGCCGGGATTTGAACCCGGGTCGGCCGCGTAGTAAACAAGTGCCCTACCATATCAGCCACGGTAGGGCCGGAGCTGGTTTCTAAGCAATTTTGACATGTTTGTAGGTAGAGTATACATAGAGGAACACTGTGTGAGATGTAATGTCATTCACTAATGTTACCTTTTTCATGAATACTTACCACCACCATCAAATTCTAAATAGGCCTATTCATTATGACTGGAAAAATTGCACTTTTCATACATGAAAAGGGGGATCTTCTCCATCATCCGCCATTTTGAAAAAAATAGCTATTTTTAGCTACGAAAATGACTCTACTTGGACATACTAGAAAATATTTGTTCATTACTTGTAATGTAATTCATGTAAATATCAAATTTGGCGATGGCCAACCCTTTTTCAGTGAGCAGCATAGTTGCAGTACCTTTTTTGGCCATTTCCTGCACAGTGCAATGTACCACACATCACATAAATCAGGAACAACCTGGAGTTCTATGTTGTGTGTTTGATGTATGCTTGGTTGACTTTGTCTCTTTCCTCTTGTAGGGAATCTTCCCCAATGGCATGTTGCCAGACGATACTTGGACAGAGGTGATCTACTCCACTGTAAATCCAGAGGAATGAGATTACGATAAAGTTGCATTGACCCCTGGCTTTTGTTTTCAGTGGCTAGTATGAACAATTGATATGCATTGGCCACAGTCTTTAGAGTAATTAACCCCTTAGCGCAGAACCTATATTATAACCTTACTGTCATCAAAATTGTAATGGCTGTGTCTTAATCTGTTACTTAAGGCTCTCGGTACTGTCATAGCAATGTAATTAGTTGAGTGTTTTCAGCCGGCGACCCCATCTGCAGTAAGAGGCTACGTCAGTAATATTTTCCCAATGTATTCCCAATATACATAGTATATTTATCATTGATTGCTGAACTGTTTCCTGTGATTTGGGAGGTCTCCCTTCATTTAAAAAAAAAAAAAATGACAAGGTACTACTTGTATGAGTTTCTGAGTGTTTTTTTTCCTCTCTTTTTCTTTTATTTATGGAATACCAGGGAGATATTGCTGCATTGTTTTAAAGGTTATAAATGCTAGAAATTAAACTACAAAAATATATCAAAACTAAAAACGTATTAACAGCCTAAAAATCAGGACCATCCACACATTACCCTGAGTAGCCTCCACACGGACAGCACAAGGTCAGAATGAGTTGCTTTTGGCCTTTCCTTACACACGCAGGCACGCACGCACGTACGCATGCACGCAGGCACACACACACACACACACACACACACACACACACACACACACACACACAGTAGATGTGCAATGCATTGAAATTTAGTTAAAGCAAGAACATTCTGTTTACACAGGAAAAGGGCCTGGCCACATTCTGCAAACACTTGACACATAAGACGCAAACATCAACACCTGACAGGCAGCCGGCTGTACTAGTCGCCGTGTGTGTGGTCACAGTTTCTGCTTTAGCATAACAGACAGGAGGCCTAAACCACAAAAATGGCAGCAGACAGTTGACTGTTGACATGTAAAGGGGTCCTATGCTTTGTTGTCGTACTGTGAGGGTGTTTGTGCAGGATTTAAAATAATTTGATTTTTTTAAATTTAAAAGAATTTTCACCACTTTCCTGTTAGTATTACACACTATTATCCATTGTATTTGGTTTGGTTGGGTTCCACAAAACACAATAGGTCTATTATATGAATAAGTGGCAGTTGTTCTTTCCACATAAAGCAGTGCATGACTGAATTCTATCTAAAAACTAAACGTTAAGAAATGGACTCTGAAACCATTTCACAGAATATTTCTATAATCATCAGTGGTGGTTAAACTGCGCAACCACCTTTAAGTACACGTCCCCATGTCTCCTCTCTAGCAGGCGTTGGTTACGCCAACGAGGCTCCCTCTGTGTGAATGAGCACCACCTCCACCTGCTGGTCATTTTTATGTAGTGCAAGACCCATTGGTTCAGACAGAGGAATCAGTATAACCAGAGAAGCTGAAGTGCTAGATGTGATCTTTCGCAGGTTAGGTGCAGTGAATATGTCACCACCATGTGGATAGTGCTTAATGTGTGAAACATTTAAACTTAGCTTCACATTAAAGCATTATTGTATAAATGAAGCAACACAGCTAACAGTTCTACATGGGTAGATGACAGTTTGGCAGAAAAAAAAGATTTTTTTTTACAAAACATTGTTTATGAGGGAAAAAAGTATACACTGTAAAAGATTGCTGTGATTTCACATTAGAATTCTACATCAAGAAGATGTATATACCAGTTTACTATTCACTGCTGTAATGTGCAATGCATTGTGGGATATCATATAGAGTACAATTCACAATTGTAAATGTACAGCAGCACATAGTACTTTTTACAACATACTGTTGTAAAGATCTGTTTTGTCAGGGCTGCTGTCCTAATGCAAATGTATGCAAAGCCACATGCAGAAATTATGGAGCTCAGGTCACATTCTGATTGGATGCTTTTAAAACATGCATACAGGCCTGATAGAGGTGGAGAGAATTTGAACTGATTTGAACTCTTCAATCGCACACACCTGGTCATGAGCAAGGAGGTAGACATAGGAGGGTTTACAGACATCATCGGAGTGTAGTATGGAATGATCGCAAGGGAGTCCAATTTTCTTCTTCCATGGTCAAATTGGAAGCATGGTAAAGTGTGGAACAGGTCATAGGATACAATAGTGAATGTTTGTCACCTGTCCTTAATTATCCCCCGCAATTAATGCTGACCGACAGCTGCAGTAAATTTGGCCACAAACTGAGCACTGACAACCGGATATCCTCTTTCGACCAAATTTGTGGAGTACAAATTTTATCCATTATGGCGTTGCACCCACTGACCATGTGCACCATGTCATTAAGCATAAATGTATTAGTTCTATGGCATTAAAGCAACACCCTCATACTACGAAGCCAATTGGAGCCAATTTGGATTGGAGCATTTATCCCATTTGGGCTAGTGAATCACATATAGTTACACACACTGGTCCGTAGCAGTGGGCTGCCTGCTGAATGGTGCCCGGGGAGCCTTAGGGTCCTTGCTCAAGGGCACTTCAGCTGCGGTCCGGTCGGGCATTGAACCGAGAACCCTTGGGTTGCCACCCCAATGCTCTAACCACTGAGCCACGACTGCCCCCAACAACTACACTGTGGCCAATGCATTTTCCATTGAGTGATACTGCTTATCCAATCTACCTTCTTTGGTCATGAGCCAGCTGATTGTAAATGACGTCCAGGTGCGCTAATTTCAGCTCAGTGCAATTCAAAACGGGCTTCTCTCTGCTAAAAGGGCATGGGAGAGGCCAATGATGGTTTGTCCATTTATACAGACGATGGGCAGGTCATAGAGCATAAACGATGCTCAGGTGTGGCAGCCCCCTGTGGTTCAATTTGGCTTTTTGATGGCTTCGGCAACAGAATATATCTCAAAATCCCATGAGAAGGAATGGAAGCAGAGGCCCAGGACCATTATTTTCAAAGGCTGTATGTTGTGAAGTTTCCAGTGTTTGCGTTGGAAGAACGCAACAATTAGCTGGCAACTTGTTGCTAGCAATTTGTTGTAATTTTACAACAATTAGCTGGCAACTTTTTATTGCCAGCAATTTGCTTTAATTTTACTTCAATAAGTTGGCAACTTTTCACCAGCAATTTGCTTTAATTTCACAACAATGAGCTGGCAACTTTTTTGCCAGCAAATTTGTTGTAATTTTACAACAATTAGCTGGCAACTTTTTATTGCCAGCAATTTGCTTTAATTTTACTTCAAGTAGCTGGCAACTTTTCACCAGCAATTTGCTTTAATTTCACAACAATGAGCTGGCAACTTTTTTGCCAGCAAATTTGTTGTAATTTTACAACAGTTAGCTGGTAACTTTTCACCAGCAATTCAACTCAACTTCACCTTACTGGTGCAATGTGCAATTAATGAAGATTGGCCAACAGGCTGGCCCACTTGAGCCATGAAACTTCCCACATATTAAAAGGACAGGTGTTTCAGTTATTTTGTCCAACCACTGTGTCCAACCAATGTTTACTTATAAACATGGATCAGAATGAGAACTTTTTGGAACTGAAGTTTTGATATGTGCATTAAACAAGGGCCAAAACCATTCCATTTAAGAATATCCTTATACTTTGTTAAACACTATCTTAGAAGGAGCCCAGTCTGTTTTTAAACTGTAGTTCTAGAGCAGGAGCATCAATGATTGGAACATTCTAGGAACTTGTTAGCTTTTTGATACAGATCTCTCTTGTTACTCTGTTGTCACACTCTATACCTAACCAATCTGTCAATTAGTGCCTTGCCTCACTTTATTACTAATCACTTTCATGCCGTGATTCAATGATTGCCAGCACCTGCCCAATGCCTAATTACTCTGGTCACATGGTTCACTTGCCCCACTATATAAACCTGGACTGTCACACTGCTTTGGTTGCTTGTCTGAATGGCACAGCATAGCGCCTGACTCACTGGCGCTCACTGGTACTGGCAATCAATTGATTAGCCGACTAGATGAGTGGTTGGTTTGTTGACAAGGTGGCTGACAGCATAGTGCCAGTTGACCAGCTAGCTGCCTGGCAGGTTGACTGACAGCCTGTCCGCCTGGTCAGTTGACTGGCTTGCTGCCTTGCTTGTTGACTGGCTGGTTGACTGGCCAGCTGCCTGTCCGGTTGACTGGCTGCCTGGCTGGTTTAGCCAGGCAGCCAGTCAACCAGCCAGTGAATCGGACAGGCAGCTGGCCAGTCAACCAGCCAGTCTGTCAAGGCCAGTTGGCTACCTGGCCGGTTGGCTGCCTGACAGGTTAACTGGTTGGGTTGTTTCATCTTTTGAGAGCCATCTTGTAGCATAGCATGTTTTATGGTGTTTTTTAAATAATGTTAAATTGAGACCACTTGATTGGTTTGACAAATGCATTTCCATACAGTCCTTATAGTGACTGTTTTTGTATTCCCCTTTGAGATAACTTGATAAATTAAAGTCCTCTTGAGGATACTATCACTGTCATTATGACAACACTGTGCTGAGTGATTTATTATTACATGCAAGGCTGAACTTATACAAATATATGCTTAGAGCAGAGTGGCATTATGGTACCATGCTATCTCAGTCAAGGTGGAGGTTGGGGACGGTACCATGTTGAAAGCATCTCAGACATAGAGGCGGAGAGCGGGGGTGGAGGCGGGTGGAGGCGGGAGGAGGCGGGCGGATGAGGGGGCAGGACATGTGCCATGGTCAGAGTAGTTTTGAAAACGGAACAGTGTTGTAATTTTAAACGACTTGCTGGCAACTGTTTTTTTCTGCAATTTGTTGTAAATTTAAAACAATTTGCTGGCAATTATTCCCCATCAATTAGCTGTAAATTTCAGTTTGAAATCTTTTACAGTGTATGTCTACATAGTGCAGTAATTAATCTTTCTAAAAATCCAAGTGGTCACAATGTCGATCTATCAATTGATTATTTATTTACATTGATAAAGCAATTTGCTGAAAATATGTCCTTTGGTGTGACATTAAGAAATAAATATATTAAGTAATGTAGAAATGGCTTGATGGAGTTTTATGAACATTGTTACACTCTTCATATTTATTGAATTTGAAGTCTTAATTTAATGAGAAATAACCATTTAAGGATTTTTTTTCCCCATTACAGGTGAGCTTATTAGAAACCTTCGAGGAAATATAGGGATATCTTTCTTTTTAAATGTTCAAAATTGTCAGAATTTATACTAACATTTCAGAGATGATAATGTGTTCTTCTCTAATGCAATATTCAGTGTTTATCAAATTTATTGTTAAACTCAAACAAATATTTGAGCGTTTTAAAAATGTCACACCGTAGGACATTCATGTCACACTAAAGGACAGAAATGCAAAACTGAGCCAGAAACAAATGTATCAACATGATTATTTTGTCTTTTGATCATAATGTAATGTTGTAGTCAATATTGACCTACAATTTATACTTATAAGTCTTTAAGTCATAGATTATCAGCCTATCGTAACACTTAATGACAGCCATGCGGTCATTAAATTTAGCCTGCAGAGCTCATAAGACTCATACTGAAGTGTGACGTTGGCATGACCATCACACCTCGCCCTCTTTGTAGGTATGCTATGACTGTCACACCATTGAACCTGTAGTGTGTAGTGGCCAGTGCCTGTTTGGTATCTCAAGCTGGACAGCACATTTATGCTATATTGAGCTCTCCACAGCATACTTTATTCATATATACTTCTCTATACTCTCTCACTCATCTTTCCTTCACTGTTACCGTTGTATTTTATGGTTTCAAAGCACCATTAATGACATTTTATATCCTTTGACAGTATCTAGAATCAACAGCAAATATTCATCAACAATGCATCAAGTATAAATTCCAATGGCCAATAAAGGAATAAGTAATACACAATTTGTATCTAGTCAAACAACAAAATAAACAAAAAATGTACAACCAGTTGTTTTAAACTCTATTTCTCAGATATCTAGTCCTTTGGTGTGACCAGTTTGTCCTTTGGTGTGATACTTAAAAGTGTCACACCATAGGACTTTTACCATCACACCATAGGACTTTTACCATCACACCATAGGACTTTTGAGCTTTTGAGTTAATTTAAAGCCATGTCGTTGCCAACTGAAATACAATTTCACCTTTAGTGAGATGCATTTTCATACATCTACATAAGAAAAAAATGTGAAAAATATACACTATTGTCAGAATGTACATTATGGCTGTCACACCAAAGGACTACAAAACTAATACATCTTGTGGTAGCAAAACATAATTGATTGATTGAAGAACTCTGAGAGAAAAACCTAAAATCCACCCTTGCCATTGGCTTCTTAAGGGTCTAAAGTCACAATTTATGTTCCGCTGGAGCTTCAACAATAGATAATTATCCACAGAATTAACCAAAAATATGATGTCACACCACAGGACATTGTTTTCTGTGACAAAGTTTCATAAGTCCATACGGTCTCAGAAAAACAGGAAAAAAATTAAGCTTTGCCACTTGCTAAAATAGACACCTTGAAAAACATGCCAGGGTTGTTTAGACAAATGACTGAGCTTTGATTATTTATTTAAAAATGTTTTAATATGGAGAACCAGGCTTGCCTCAGTCACACCATAGGACAAATGTGACATTTGACTCAAAGTATACTTATTTAAGCTCTGGATTTATTACACATTACTTTTTCACAACAACGACATTAGTTTAATCATTTAAAGCATTGACAATTTTGAAAGCATGAATTTACTTAATTTTAAGAGCCTGCGACAGCAAAATTTACACGTCACGTCATCTACCCACATATTATTGTTAGTGCTCTAACCCAACCTCCTCCTCCACTGAGGTACCCTGAGCATGGTACCGTCCCGCTGCAGTGCTCCCGTTGGGCGCTGTTTCGGGCTGCTCCCTTGCACAGGTGAGACATAAATGCAGTTCCGTTGTGTGCAGTGAGCACTGTGTGCTGTGGAGTGCTGCGTCACAAAGACAATGGGAGTTTCCCAGGTGGGCTCTCTTTTGGTTCTTTAACTTTCAATTGGATGCCCTACAGTACGTTGCTGATTTCAATTGGACGGGACTACAGTACGTTGCTGATTTCAATTGGACGGGACTACAGTACGTTGCTGATTTCCGATTGGCTTGGCTGATAAACCCACTCCACGAGGTCACATGCACGACCATCCACGATGTCACATGCACGGCCATCAGTCACGATGTTATCAGCAATGCTATTGGCAGATGGGTACACTTCATCAAAATGTTGTAGAATATAAACCCAGTTCCAAAAGTGCATATGTTCAATGATTGTATTTCAACAGTTAAACCATTAAAACACGGCGTTATAAATTTGCTGTTACCAAAATGGCAATGACCACGTAGTGCATTACTAAAGGCCCTGTGGTATGTCATTGTACACTCACCGGCCACTCCATTAGGAACACCTCTCTAATGCTGGGTTGGACCCCCTTTTGCCTTCAGAACTGCCTGAACTGCCTACAACAAAACTCGGGTAGGCTGTGGCATTCCAACAAAGATAAATTGGCCCAAATTGTGCTAAGAAAATGTCCTTATGCCATTATATCCCAAGCCTGAAATGTTGATGTAAAGCAGGGTTGACCCAAGTTTTCATGCTGTTGACGCCAAATTTGGACCATTCAAACTGAGTGTTGCAAGACTCATCAGACCAGGCAACATTTTTCCAATCTTCTAGTGCCATTTATGGTGAGCCTGTGTAAATTGTTGCCTCATTTTCGTGTTCTTAGCTGACAGGAGTGGCACCAAATGTGGTTTTCTGCAGCTATAGCCCATTTGCCTCAGGATTTGATGCGCTGTGTAATCAGGGATTCTCTTATGCATACCTCGGTTGTAAGGAGTGTTTTGTTTTACTTAATGTTGCTTTTGTATCAGCTCAAACCAGTATGGCCATTCTCCTCTGACCTCTGCCATCAACAAGGCATTTTTGCCCACAGAATCGCTGCTCACTGCATTTTTTTTTCTTTTTCGTACCATTCTTTGTAACCCCTATGGTTGTGCTTGAATATCTCAGTAGATCAGCATTTCTGACATTCTCAAATCAGGCCCTTCGACACCCACAGCATGCCATGTTAAAAGTCATTTAAATAACCTTTCTTCCACATTAGTACATTATAATGCTCGGTTTGAACTCTATCAGATCATCTCGGCCATGTCTACAAGCACAAATGCATCGAGTTGCCACCATGTGATTGGCTGATCAGAAATTTGCCTCAATTCACAGTTGTAACAGGTGTTCCTAATGTAGTGGACGGTGAGTGTATAGGACTATGGTAGTTAACTTTTCAATGACTATTACAGCATGCCACTGAAGGTACAACGTGCATTAAGGGGGTACATCCTGTTCAAACTGCATGTTTCTTTTTATCTGTCATGAAACGCAACAATCATTATATACTTTTGGTGACCTAGGACATCCTGTGTTTTTCCAAACGGAAGGTGTGCAAAAGAAACAACAGCTTCATCCACTGACCTCTATGTTTAATAATAGATGTCATTGATTTCATCATCACACACGAGAGACCTCCTGCTCATGCCTTGTTCCCACCATTCCAGACAACAATGGGCGCTGTCATGACAACCAATCTATCTCTTCCTCCCTCTCTGTCTTTGGAGTGTAGCCTACTGCAGACAAAAGATGGAGAAACCTCGAGGTCACTTTAGTCTTTACCATGCTTGTTAACATCTCTTCAAGGTCACTTTAGTCTTTACCATGCTTGTTAACATCTCTTCAAGGTCACTTTAGTCTTTACCATGCTTGTTAGCATCTCTTCAAGGTCACTTTAGTCTTTGCCATGCTTGTGTGTTAGCATGTATTCCATAAAGGTACTACATCATCATGGAGTTATCCGTGCATTATAATGAGTGAGCAGGGTGCCCTTGTCTGCCACTGTAGTGATTCCATGGGGAGTACAACATTTACACATAATATATTCAGCAGACCCAATGCCTTATCAGTGAAACATGCTGCACGTGTTTCTGATTCATTTTTGTTTGAGCTGAGATAAAATAACAGAAACGTTCTCATGGGCTCTATGATGTCTCTGAGATAAAGGATGTAAAATTACTGAACCATGTACAATAACATGTACTACAATAACATGTACTACAATAATGTTTTGCGCTGACTGGGGATGCCTGTCCAGTCAAGCACCTCTTCCACCAAAGCAAACTGTTTGCCCCCAATGATGTTGACTCCATTCACACAGTCATGGAACAAGCTAAGATGAATCTGTTTCCATGGAGGGTGGAAGATGGTCTGACCTTACTCTGCAATTTTAATTAATTGGCGTTCCGAATTCAAATTAACTTTACTCATAATTCATAGAGAAGAAACAGGTCAACTGGTACAGTTGGTGGCATGGTCAATTAGCATATCTAGAAGCATGGCCATCTATGACGTGTCTTTTATTTGTCTGGCCCTTTGGCTCTCAGCACCAATTTATTTTTGTTTGTTATTTGCTACCTCTCCTTCTCTATTATATCATCGATAAACACAGTAGTTAATTAGGCGTCCTCATGGTGGTTAGAGTGGACACTGAAATGAAATGCCTCTTTAATGAGTCACACTGCATTTTAATTTTGTTTGTTTTGTTTATGTCCTCCAACCTTACTCTACCCGTGTATCTCACTTATGTATAGTACTTGTTTACTTGATAGATAATTTCTATATGTAGGCCAGTATTAGTATGCATGCCAAGAAACAAGCTACTACGTTTTAAGATGGGTACAACACAAGCGCATGCACACGCACGCACGCACCACGCACGCACGCACGCACACACACACACACAATTAAGAAATGAAGAGCATTATGCCCCATTGCTGTTTGGAAACAATTCCTGTTTGCGATTAAACGCTTAATTGAATAGGTTTCCATGGTCACCACTCCCACACATTTTAGTGGCTGGCTGCAGCAGCTGTTCCACGTGCGTGCCACTGTGATGTGTTGGCATAAAGGTCATTATGTGTTGCCACCGCTATGGACATAATGGCAGCGTGGAGGTTAATTGCTCCATGTCATACTGTACTGTATGTACACACTTTGCTCATGTATGTCCTTCCTGGACAAATGGAGAGTGGAGTGTGTGTTGTGCAGGGCCGCTGCTAAGGCTTTGGAGGCCCTAAGCACAACTGGTGAGCAGACCCCCCTCATAATTCAATAATAATAATAATAATCATTTTAAAATTAATAAATATATGTTTTGTAATGTAATTACCTATTTTTTATAATGTTTAATAGTCAATCTTAATTTCAGAGTGCCCCAATTTTGGGGGCAAAGTGCTTGGCTCCCCGAGCACTGGTTGGTGCCCTAAGCTCTCTGCATACTCTGCTTATGTCTAGCGTCGGCCTTGGTGCCATGGCTTGGCTGGGCCAATCAGAGTTGGCCCTGAGTTGGCCCACATTCGACGCAGTACATCATGTGGTGCCAACTCCGGACCTGAAGCGAGAGCTGCAAACTTGCTTGGCGCGTGGCCGCTTGTGTCTTTGTGCCACCGCGCGCCCGTGCCCTTGCCCGTGCCCGTGCCCGTGCCCGTGCCCGTGCCTGTGCCTGTCCTCCGCTGTAAAATGTAATTATCTCCCAGGTCAGAGCTGCGGTGCCCTGCTCTTAATGAACTCAATTATGGATGTAATGTCCCTGGGTCCAGGACCCCCACCACACCCCCACCCCTCACACACACACACACACACACACACACACACACACACACACACACACACACACACACACACACACACACACACACACACACACACACACACACACACACACACACACACACACACACACACCCCTGTGTTATCGCATAATTATCATATTACGCAGTTGCCGGGCGCAGGTGAAACAACAGTAGAGCTGAATGTAATTATTTTCTCTTCTGCCCAGTATAGTCAGCTTTGTGGATGTAGCTAATTATTTTTTGGTTGTTACACGTTTGCTGCTTACAAAGGGTGTAAGCATGCATATTTTAGCAGTGAAGATAGAATGAGAGAGAGACGGAGGAGTGGGGTGGGGGCTGGGGTGCAACTTAAGCGTGCTTATTTTAGCAGAGGCGATAGGGAGAGAGAGAGAGAGAGAGAGAGAGAGGGGGGTGGGTTGGAGGGAGGAAAAAGTTGTTGTTTTGTTTTGAAAATGCTTTGTTTAGCCTCTCAACATAAACAAACTAATTAATGTTACTCTCCATGGCCTTTTAAACTAATTAATGTTACTCTCCACGGCCTTTTAATATTATGAAGGAATTAAGAATGTGAAAAAAAGACCCATTTTACCATGAGCAGAAAAAAATATGCCCTGCCTGTTGAATCCAGTTTGATTGGTTTTGGTTTCTTTTGGCCATGGTCATCATCTCCAATGCATTAGGTTGATGAATAGGTGTCCACAATACAGAGCAGTAGGCCTACACAGGAAACAGCTTAGTAAACACTAAGTACACTGCACAGGAAACAGAGTAGTAAAACACTTTATACGCGTATCACATATCCACTGAGTAAGCTATAGATATTATTACCAGGATTTTGTATATCGCCAGGTTGACGCTTACCAAAACATTTATGAATTTAAAAGAAGAAAGAAGTGAAATACAGGATAAAATGAAAGATAAGATAGGACTATTGTAAAAATATACAGTGTCTCCAGATCCATTTTTATGGTAATGTGAGCTGTGGCTGTAGAACAGACTAAGACAGAGCACTGCGTATAGTGTATTGTGTGCAGTGGCAGGGTCTACTGATACATCACTTGGCTTCATTTATCAGAGCAAAATACAAATCATTTGTTTAATTTGACATCTTGTAGCAGAGCTGGCCTAGGGCTAATTTACACCTGCAGTTCCTCTGAACACAACAAACAACTTTCAGTGAATTCATAGATCAAATGCGTGTACAGACGCACACGCAAGCGAGCACGCCACACACTCCACACACGTACGCACGCCAAGCCACACACACACACACACACACACACACACACACACACACACACACACACACACACACACACACACACACACACACACACACACACACACACACACACACACACACACACACACACACACACGTGTGGAGAGTTTAAATCAATTTAAAAGCCTGTAGAGACTTTTGGGTCTGGTGAGGTTATATCTGCAAATCTACATTCTTCCAGTCTCTCAATAATGTGACGATTTTCCATCAACAAGCTAAATTGCTGTTATTGTTGTAGAACAAATTCGGAGGCTGAAGCAGAAGCCTTGATTATCTTTTTTAACGCAATTGTTGCTGGATGATTAACCTCATGAGAATAATAATAGGTTGGCCTAAATTATGCAGAATTGATGGCAATAGGCCATCCACACAAAGCACACAAAGCAACGTTGATTAGCAGATGGAATGCCCAATGACACCCTTTGAACTCTACTTAAAATCATCAGTAAACAACCTTCAAAAACATGGGTTGCACGTTAGTAAACACCAGTGGTGTAGTCTACGTAGAACGCAGGTATACACAGTATGCCCACTTCTAAATGTCTGGGATTTCAGTGTACCCACTTAAAATTGATTGATTCATTATTTAGAATAGTCAAAATATATACAGTATACCCACCTCAAAAAATGCTCAAATATACAGTATACTCACTTCAAAACAGTAGACTATACTGATAAACACCCCCGGCTGCGCACCCCTGGCTGCTGCTGCTGCTGCTGCTGCTGCTCTGATTGCAGGAAACTGCTGACACTCAAAAGATTAACTCATGTGATTGGCTGCTTACCCTCCTCGCAACACAGCATCCCCCCTCTCGTCGTATGGTTCAACAAGCACTGGTCTGGCCATGCTCTAGTGGTCAGGTAGCCACTTACTGCAGATGGGGTCGCCTGTGGGCCTATTCACTATTTGCTGAAAATACTCAACTACATCATAACAACATTGTTGTGACAGTGCTGAGAGCCTTAAGTAACAGATTAAGACATAGACATTACAATTTTGGTGAGAATAAGGTTATAACATAGGTGCTACGCTAAGGAGTTTTAAGTATACACTAGGATTAGATTCCTAAGTGACGTGTCTTTACCAGGGATGGGCTACTTTTATGATGAGGAGGGCTTTGTGTTTTATGATGAGGAGGAGGGCTTTGTGTTTTATGATGAGGAGGGCTATGTGTTTTAATTAACTCCATCGGAGGGCCACATGACCATGCATCTGACTGCAACGTGGGGCAGCCGTGGCCTAGTGGTTAGAGAGTTGGTCTTTCAATCTCGAGGTTGCCGGTTCAAATCCCCCCTGACCTCTCTACACCTCCATCCATGGCTGAAGTGCCCTTGAGCAAGGCACCTAACCCCACATTGCTCCAGGGACTGTAACCAATACCCTGAAAAATAATAGTTGTAAGTCGCTTTGAATAAATGAAAGCGTCAGCTAAGTGTAATGTAATGTAATGTAACTCGCAGAGTTCAAGGTGCAGTTTGTTGCTCACTGACTGCCCATATTGTTTGAAAGGAATAGAAGTGCACTCTATTGGCCAACAATGTTACAACAGATTGATTAGTCATCTATTTATTTGACTCATTAAAGTCATTATTTTTTTATTTACTGAAGTATATAAAGTCCACATTGAGTGAGGAGGCAGACAGCATCCCCCATTCCTCCAGTTGCCCTTCCCTGATATACTATACACTAGATTTGAAATATACTGCACATGCTGTGTACCACCAATAGATGTCAGCGCCAGCTAGCAGAAAAGCGTTAGTAAACCTCCCTCCCAAAGCCTCATACAGAAGGAGACTGGACTGGCCACACCCTGGACTGCCACACACACTTGGATTAGATTTTTAGCTGGAATGTTAGGGATTATCTACATGAGAAGAGTCAGAGATTGGAATAATAATGTATAATATATCAATATAATCTGACGTGGTGTACCAGTAATGGATGTCAGTAATGGATGCCTTGCAGTGCTTGGTGTAGATAGATCATAAGTAAATGACCCTCCCTAAGCCTCATACACAGACAACTGGCCTTCAGCTCACTTGGTAGTGTGTCTGCTCAAGATGACCTCGGTTACACCAGTGCCAGGACATGGATAGGAGCGAGGTGCAGCCCTTTAGCGCAGATCCTCTGTTATAAATGTCATGTCATGAAAATTGCAATGACCAAGTCTTAATCGGCTATTTAGACCAGTGTTTCCCAACCAGGGTACGACAAAAAGGCTTAGGGGGTACGCAAGACAAAGAAGGTTGGGAAACAGAGGTTTGCCGCGAGGTCTTGGGTTCGAGCCCCCCAGGAGGACTGCGGAGGAAGACTTTGGTGACGTACAGCATGTTAGCTTTTGGCTAACTTACATCTGCAGTCACCTGCTGAGGCGTCCAACCCAAACCACCTTGGACAAAAGGGAGGGAATAAATCTGTATAAGAAAAGGAAGGTCGTTCTGTGAATCATTAGCTCACCTTTCTTTGGCATATGATGGATGGATACCAAATACAGTCTGTTTCTCATTACTACTTTCCTGCTCAGCATGTCTCGCCCCCTGAATATCTTGGCCCTTCCGCATGTCTCTCCCCCTCTTCACCCCCCCCTGCAGTTTTGCCAGATTGTGCAGTTTCCACCCTGCTTAGGATGACTGTCTGCAAAGGAAAAGGGTAAAATAGAGCATTTGGTTTATCTGCAGATATATGTCCATAGAAATTAATAGAAGTTTGTTCAAATTGGGTGATTTAGTGCTTCCAGGCGGGTTTGGGGCATTTTTTGGGCTGGAAATCCTCGGTCACATCTGGCAACCCAGCACCCCTGCACGTCTCCCTCTGCATGTCTCTCTCTCTCTCCTGCACGTCTCTCTTTCTCTTGCATCTCTCTCTCCTGCACGTCTCTCTTTCTCCTGCATCTCTCTCTCCCCCATACATGTCTCTCTCTCCCAATATAGTCTATAATCTGTCCTGTGACTCATCAATGCGAGCTGCTGTTGACATTTTAAGCAATAACTTCTCAGTTTTTTTTTCTACTCGAGAAGAGCATGTTAATGGCAGCGCTACCAGATGGTAGTGTGTGTAGCTCCGCTCCACCAGGGGGCTCCGGAGCTACACACACGCACCGTCGTTGAGAACCAGGCTGTATGCAGAGTCCCATTTGGTTCTGACACTATATCAGGGGGGTCTGTATTGTAGGCAGTACAGGTACAGTGTATATCTGCTACATTGCTCTAGGAGGTCTATGAAAATCTCCATTTAAACTTAAAGGTACACTGTGCAGGAAATGGTTAAAAAAGGTACTGCAACTATGCTGCTCATTGAAGCGGGGTTGCCTATTGCCAAATTTGATCTTTGAAAAGTTTACTAAGTCAAAATGGTGGACCATGGAGAGGATCCCCCTTTTAATGAATGAAAAATGCAATTTTCCAAGTCATAATGAATACTTACAATTTGATGGTGGTGGTAACTATTCATGAAAAAGGTAACATTAGTGAATGGGTAGCATTAATTCTGGAAATAAACAACTACAAATCTTGCACAGTGTACCTTTAACTCTGCTCCTGCTACATTGCTCTAGGAGGCCCATGTTCAGTCCCATTTGGTTTTGACACTGCACGAGGGGTCTGTATTGTAGGGCTGAGTGCACAAGTCAGTTGAAAAGAGAAGCATTGTGATGACGGCTGCCATGGCAACTCTACAGAGGTCCTTTCACATTCCACTCCGTTTTGGCCTGCAGCTGAAAGCCTCAACTGGCTCCTGAAGAATGACACATGCCATGGAGTATACGGCTATTCAGGTGAACACTCACTTTTTAGAAGCATTCATACGTATTGCGTACGCACGCCCACACACACACACACACACACACACACACACACACACACACACACACACACACACACACACACACACACACACACACACACACACACACACACACACACACACACACACACACACACACACACACACACACGCACAAATCCAAATGTGAATGATGATGAGAAAGACACCGTATTCACTCCTTCTGAGGAAAGTCTTTATTACTCAATTTACAGAAAATGCTGCAGTGACCACTGACTCGATACCGGCCGACTGTTTACTGCCCCCTGTCTTTAGAACGGGGTGGTGCTGGTCGACTGTACTGCCCCCTTCCTGCTGCCCATTATTGTCTGTACTGCCCCCTGTCTTTAGAACGGGGTGGTGCTGGTCGACTGTTACTGCCCCCTGTCTTTAGAACGGGGTTCTGCTGGCCGACTGTACTGCCCTCTGTCTTTAGAACGGGGCGGTGCTGGTCGACTGTACTGCCCCCTGTCTTTAGAACGGGGTGGTGCTGGTCGACTGTACTGCCCCCTGTCTGTAGAACAGGATGGTTCCGGCCGACTGTTACTGCATACCTGTCAACCATCCCTAATTTCCCGGGAAACTCCCTAATTTGGACTCATTTCCCGATTTGACATTTTTCCTGGAAATATCCCGGATTTTTCACATTATCAAAAAAACACCGTCAGTCCAGTAGCCTATACCCACGGACCTGTCCGACGAGCCACACCCCCTCTTGAAGAGAGAGACAGAGGGTCTTGCTTGTCTAGCTACCTGCCAGAAGATTGTATGCCAGATGCCACTGTCGTGCCGAAAAGCGAGTCCCTGCCAGAACACGACTGCCCTCATTGAAACCAATGGAAACCAATGACCAATTTTTCACCCATTATTGCAGACAAATCTGACACAATTTAAGATGGAAAGCCTATCAATAAAGCATCTACATTCCTTCTGGAAGTATTACAAAGACCTGGTTACAATTTCAATAGGCTATTATTTCCATAAAAGAATCGAAGAATTGTCATAACAAATGTTACGGTTTCATTAAATAGCTCATATCAAGTGGCGGACGAGTAATGTTTCATAAGCATATGTTTAGTTCATAAATTATGTAGGCCTAATTCATTCTGCAAAAATTAGTATAATTTTCTCTCAAAAAATGTCATCGGTTTCAATGAGGGCAGTCGTGAGCAGGGACTCGCTTTTCGGCAGGACACCACTTTTGCGTCCACTCTTTTCCTCAGAAACCGTCAGTTCATGCAACACATAAAACAGCCTCGGAACAGCGATTAACCTAATCACAACCTGTATGCTACCAGCAGAAAGTTTTGCACGAACAGACAACTTATGCGACAAAACAACAGCAGTGATGAGCTTCAGACGAGGGGTTGCCCTTTGACCTCCAGGTTTTGTTCCGATCAATCAACACGTTTTCTTCCTCTCGCCTGAGCGCTCAAAGACAAGTGGCTGCCGGACCATTTGGTGCTAAATTAGGTAGCTGATAATGGAATGGTTTTTGTCAATAGCTGAACCCGTATGGACATATGGAATGGGTTTGGTCGATGGCCCTGGCTGAACGATGGAGGTATCGGCACATTGATGTATTGATCCAGGCAAGCGGTGCAGTAGACTGCAGTGCTGGACATATGTGTGTATTGACACATTGATGTATTCATCCTGGTAAGCTGTGTTGTGCTGGCTGGCCCCTGTGTCAGGTCTGGGTGATTAAATGGGGCAATATGGAGCTTTTTCTGGGCACAGATCAAAGCCAGATGATGCAAGTCTGAGTGACCACAGTGACAAGTGTCTTTAGGCCCTCGTCTTAATGTCAAGGTCGAACAGCACCAGCTTTTACAGTACAGCAGGATTTGGCAGAGGCCGCAGCACACACATGCAATTCTGAGCAACAATTTCATATTAATCAGCAATGTCATATTAATCAGCAATGTCATATTAATCAGCCTTCTGAATGACATGGGTGATTGATTACCTGCCTTACACTTGACTTTTTATCCAAAGGGACTTCCAGTTATTATGAGTACAGGGTATTGGTTTCAGTCCCTGGAGCAGAGTGGGGTTATGTGCCTTACTCAAGAGCACCGCGGCAATGGAGTGAGATAGGGAGTGGAAGGGTGGGATTCGAACCTTCAACCATTTGATGTAAAGCCCATCTCCTTAACCACTAGGCCACAGCTGCCCACCTGAGCAAGTTCTGGAAAAGTTCCATTGTATTCTATTGTACTGTACTCTACTATATTGTATTCCATTTTATTCTGCTCTATTCTTTTCTATTATATTCTATTCTATTCTATTCTATTCTATTCTATTTTATTCTATTCTATTCTATTCTATTCTATTCTATCCTTTTATATTCTATTCTTTTATATTATATTCTATTCTACTGTATTATATTATTGAGAGAGAGAGAGAGAGAGAGAGAGAGAGAGAGAGAGAGAGAGAGAGAGAGAGAGAAAGAGAGAGAGAGAGAGAGAGAGAGAGAGAGAGAGAGAGAGAGAGAGAGAGAGAGAGATGTCAAAAAGTAACAGAAAAAATAAATATGTAAGCAACTCAGATCTTGAAGCGGGTTTGGTAATTGACATGAGCAGCCAGTGGGTGTGTGGTGAGGCATAACTGAGAGCCTGGATTAGAACCTAATCAGACCCGGGGCACATTAGCAAAGGCCAGGCCACGCTACATCTACACCACACCACACCACACGCTATGCTACATACACATTA